>NC_053024.1:136383009-136467076 GCF_003073215.2 Triticum urartu | reverse complement strand
TACTCTTGTACTACCCATATCATCAATATTAATCAAGCAGGACGTAGGGTTTTACCTCCATCGAGAGGGCCCGAACCTGGGTAAAACTTCTTGTCCCTTGCCTCCTGTTACCATCCGGCCTAGATGCACAGTTCGGGACCCCTACCCGAGATCCGCCGGTTTTGACACCGACATTGGTGCTTTCATTGAGAGTTCCTCTGTGTCGTCGCCGCCAGGCTCGATGGCTCCTACGATCATCAATAGCGATGCAGTACAGGGTGAGACCTTCCTCCCCGGACAGATCTTTGTCTTTGGCGGCTTCACACTGCGGGCCAATTTACTTGGCCACCTGGAGCAGATCCAAAGCTACGCCCTTGGCCGTCAGGTCAGATTCGGAAGTTTAAACTACACGGCTGACATCCGCGGGGACTTGATCTTCAACGGATTCAAGCCACTTCCGAGCGCGCCGCACTGTCCCGACGAGCATGATGTAGCTCTGCCGCCTAACAGTGCCCTGGAGGCCGCACCCGCATCAGCTTCGACCCTTAATTCGGAGCCAACTGCGCTGATCGAGGATGGGTGGTTGGACGCCACCTCGGGGGCTGCGATCCCAACGGCGATTGAGCCGAACACCAGCCCCATACTCTAGGAGACTCGTGACTCCAAGGAGTCGGACTCCTCTCCGGACTCCGAACCCTCCGCGCCCCTGCCAATCGAATCCGATTGGGCGCCGATCATGGAGTTCACGGCCATGGACATCTTTCAGCACTCGCCTTTCGGCGATATCCTGAAGTCACTGAAGTCTCTCTCTTTATCAGGAGAGACCTGGCCGGACTACGGTCACAAGGTTGGGGTACGGACGATGAAGAAATTCAAAGCCCACCCACCACCCACTTTGTAGCTACTGTCGACGACTTAACTGACATGCTCGACTTCGACTCCGAAGATATCGATGGTATGGACGCCGATGAAGGAGATGATGAAGAACCAGTGCCTACTAGGCCCTGGAAAGCCACCTCGTCATATGACATATACATGGTGGACACCCCAAAAGAGGGAGATGGCGATGGAACAGCGGAGGATGACCCCTCCAAGAAACAGCCTAAGCATCGGCGTCAGCGGCGCCGCTCAAAATCCCGCCAAAACAAAAACGGTGATTCTAGCACGGGAGACAATAATACTCCGGAAAGTGCCGAATAAAACCCCCTCCAGCAAGACTTAGCACAGGAGGATGGAGAAACCAGCCCTCATGAGAGAGCGGCAGACAGGGAGGTCGAGGACGACAATTATATGCCTCCCTCCGAAGACGAGGCAAGCCTCGACGACGACGAATTCGTCGTACCGGAAGATCCCGTCGAGCAAAAGCGTTTTCAATGCAGGCTTATTGCCACGGCAAGAAGCCTCAAGAAAAAATAGCAACAACTTAAAGCTGATCAAGATTTGCTAGTCGACAGATGGACTAAAGTCCTTGCGGCCGAAGAGCATAAACTCGAACGCCCCTCCAAGAGCTACCCAAAGCGCAGGTTGCTGCCCCGATTAGAGGAGGAAGCACTTGATGCGGCTGACCGGCCACCTCGTGGCCGCGACAGAGAGGCCTCTCGGCCTTCCACTCAAGCCGCACCCTGTACCAAGGCATGGGAATATGCGCCGGACTTACGAGATATGTTGGAGGACAAGGCAAGGAAAACAAGATCGATCTACGGATCGCGTGGGCGCCCTACAGCTCGAGACGGTAACCGTCACGCCGGCCACAAATTCGGCAGGGCCGAACACAGTAGACAAAGATCATTGGAGCTACGTCATGATATATCCCAGTACAGAGGCACCGCACACCCACTATGCTTCACAGACGAAATAATGGATCATCAAATCCCCGAGGGTTTCAAACCCGTAAACATCGAATCATATGATGGCACAACAGATCCTGCGGTATGCATCGAGGATTATCTCCTTCATGTCCACATGGCCCGCGGTGATGATTTCCATGCCATCAAATACCTCCCACTCAAGCTTAAAGGACCAGCTCGGCATTGGCTTAATAGCTTGCCAACAGGATCAATCAGTTGTTGGGAGGACCTGGAAGCAGCATTTCTCGATAATTTCCAGGGCACTTACGTGCGACCCCCAGACGCCGATGACCTAAGCCACGTAATTCAGCAGCCAGATGAATCGGCCAGGCAATTCTGGACATGGTTCCTAACAAAGAAAATCAAATAGTCGACTGTCCGGACACAGAGGCCCTAGCAGCCTTCAAATACAATATCCGTGACGAGTGGCTTGCCCGGCACCTAGGACAGGAAAAGCCGAAATCCATGGCACCACTCACGACACTCATGACCCGCTTTTGCGCGGGAGAAGACAGCTGGCTTGCTCGTAGCAACAATATGACCAAGAACCTTGGTAATTCGGATACCAGGGACAGTAGCGGCAGGCCGCGTCACAACAAGCAGAAGCGCCGCATTAACAACGACAATGCTGAGGATACGGCAGTTAATGCCGGATTCAGAGGCTCTAAATCCGGTCAGCGGAAAAAGCCATTCAAAAGGAATCCTAGGGGCCCGTCCAGCTTGGACCGAATACTCGACCGCTTGTGCCAAATACATGGCACCCCCGAAAAGCCGGCCAATCACACCAACAGGGATTGTTGGGTGTTCAAGCAGGCAGGCAAGTTAAACGCTGAAAATGAAGACAAGGGGCTGCATAGCGATGACGACGAGGAGCCCCGGCCGCCGAACAACAATGGACAGAAGGGGTTTCCCCCACAAGTGCGGACGGTGAACATGATATACACAACCCACGTCCCCAAGAGGGAGCGGAAGCGCGCGTTAAGGGACGTATACGCGGTAGAGCCAGCCGCCCCAAAGTTCAACCCATGGTCCTCCTGCCCGATCACCTTTGATCGGAGAGACCATCTAACTAGCATCCGTCATGGCGGATTTGCCGCATTGGTTCTAGACCCAATTATTGATGGATTTCATCTCACTAGAGTCCTTATGGACGGCGGCAGCAGCCTGAACCTGCTTTACCAGGATACAGTGCGGAAAATGGGCATAGATCCCTCAAGGATTAAGCCCACCAAAACGACCTTTAAAGGCGTAATACCAGGTGTAGAGGCCAATTGTACAGGCTCTGTCACACTTGAAGTGGTCTTCGGATCCCCGGATAATTTCCAAAGCGAGGAGTTGATCTTCGACATAGTCCCATTCCGCAGTGGCTATCATGCACTGCTCGGACGAACCGCATTTGCCAAGTTCAATGCGGTACCGCACTATGCATACCTTAAGCTCAAGATGCCAAGCCCTCGAGGAGTAATTACGGTCAATGGAAACACCGAACGCTCCCTCCGAACAGAGGAGCACACGGCGGCCCTTGCAGTGGAAGTACAAAGCAGCCTCTCCTGGCAGTTCTCTAGTCCGGCCATTAAATGTCCGGACACCGTCAAGCGCGCCCGGAGTAACCCACAACAAGACCGCCTGGCACGTTCCGAGTAGGCGTAGCAATGCGGCCCCAACCCCAGCCCTCGCAAAAATGCGACATCAGTACTTCGCGCACATAACTACGCTCTAAAAATACCATGGGTACAGGGGGAGGGGCACCATCACGGCACGCCCAAAACGCGGCTTAAACCGCACCAGGGGCTGCCGATTTTTTAAATTTTCTCTTACTTTCAGGACTCCATTCTCCGGAAGGCCTGTTCGGCAGTTCATTGCTGCACAAACGATGCAAGAACTAGCGAAGCAGACAAGCCACGCCGCATTACGGAACTCCCAGGTGGTCTCTATCACGAGCAGTATACCTGTTTCGCATACTATTCCGCAGCTTGCCCCTAGAGCAGACATGTTAAATAGTCCAACTTTTTGTTTATCGCATTACCTGTATCGTTCTGCTTTGATCGCAGCCATTTTTAATAAACAATGCATAGATTTTGTCTATTTTTGCATTACCTTTTTATAAATATATGTTCCTTAATGACATGTTGCACCCGTACAATTTGGTATGGCCAAAATACGCCAGGGGCTTTAGTACCCCTCAAAATGGTGTGAGAAGTCCGAACACTTTCACAAGTGCGGCACCCCGAACTTATAGCATTATATGCATTGGCTCCGAATCATGTCTTGGGTCAATAGTTGGGTTTGCCCGGCTCCTATGTTTTGGTGCCTTACGTTCCGCTATATTGGCTAAGGTAGCACTAGGAGAACCACTGCGATTGTGCCCCAGTTGAGCTGGGCCGAGCACCTCAGTGGAGAAAGCTAAAACTGACTATCATGATGAAGCGTGAGCTGGTCGCTGTTCGAGAGGTTTTTTCGAGTCCCTAAAGACTTATGCCGCTTCGGGCGAGGAGTCGGCTCTGTCCGGCCAAGGCGTGGATAGCGCCCCGAACTCGGTCTTCCGAATACCAGGGGCTTTGCCGAAATTTAAAATTATAGAATTCTATGGCTAAGTGAGAGTGTTCATGTGTTATAGTCCGATTGCCTTGTTCGTTGGGCTGATCGCCTCCCTCGAAGGACCCAAACATGGGAAAAAGAGCGCTCAGGTTTATCCCCGAACACCCCAGCACTAGCGGCATGGGGGTAGAAGCCGACGACTCGCCATCTCTCAGAATTGATAAACAGCCGCACAGAAGGTAATATTTTAAATTCAAACAGCATTGCTAAGCGCATATGAACAAGTTTTCAGCACACATGACAAAAACAAGCGAGTTCTACTCAAAAATTACATCCCTAGAACATTCATCCACCACAAGGCAGGCATGCTTCAGAACATCCTTGTAGTAATTCTCGGGCTTGCGATGATCTTTCCCCGGCGGTGGCCCGTCCTTCACAAGCTTCTCAGCATCCAGCTTGCCCCAGTGCACCTTAGCACGGGCAAGGGCCCTACGGGCACCTTCAATGTAGACGGAGCGCTTGATGACTTCGAGCCTTGGACAGGCCTCCACCAGCCGCCGCACCAGCCCGAAATAGCTCCCAGGCAGAGCCTCTCCAGGCCACAGCCGAACTAGGAGGCCCTTCATAGCCTGTTCGGCCGCATTGTGGAGCTCGACCAGTTGCTTCAGCTGGTCGCTCAGGGGCACAGGGTGTCTGGCCTCAGCATACTGAGACCAGAACACCTTCTCTGTCGAGCTGCCCTCCTCGGCTCGATAGAATGCGGCGGCATCGGACACACTCCGGGGAAGATCTGCGAACGCTCCTGGAGAGCTCCGGATTCGGGTAAGTAACAAGTAACTCACGTTTATATGTTTTCTTTGCATAAAGAATGCCTTACCTACCTCTATCTTCTTCACCTCATCCAACTCCTGGAGGGTCTTCTGGGATTCGGTCTTGGCAGACTTGGCATTTTCAATAGCCGCCGCGAGCTCGGACGCTCGCGTCTTCGAGTCAAGCTCCAAACTCTCATGTTTCTTCATGAGAACCTGGAGCTCTTGCCGGACCTTGCCAACCTCGGCCTCATACTTCTCCCGCTCGGTGCGCTCCGTGGCCGCACTCTTCTCGGCCTCAAGCAGCGCTTGCTTCAGGGTCGCCACCTCAGACGTGGCCCCTACAATAGCCATGTTAATCCTGTCATTTTTTGCAATTGCACCTTTTTATACATATTCAAACAAGGTATTTCTTACCTTCCTTCTCCTCGAGCTGCTTCTTGGCACGCTAGAGCTCTTGCTCGGACTTCTCAAGGCTCTGCTTCAGCGTGTCCACTTCCGCAGTCAGTGCGGCGGACGCCAGCAGACAAGCCTGCATATGCATCTTGACTCCTTTTTAGACTCCTGCGAATTCTTTGATCCTCTATTCGGCTTTTCTTCCCGAACGCCCAACAGAGCATCAGGAGCTACTGTCTATGCGGTAATATCATTTACACATTCTTTACTTACCTCAAAGCCTGTTAAAAGGCTAGCACAAGCTTCAGTCAGTCCGCTCTTGGTGGACTGAACCTTCTGGACCACCACACTCATAATAGTGCGGTGCCCCTCGTCGATGGAGGCGCCTTCGAGCACCTCCAACAGATTGTCCGGCGCCCCTGGTTGGACGGCGGTCACCGGCACGGTAGGCTTGCTCCTCTTGGAAGGAGGTCGCCCGCCGGACTCTGGAACCTTTGAAGGTTCCGGAGCGGTGTCCGGCCTTGAGCCAGACTTGGAGCCCTGGGGGGTTTCTTCCCCTTTACTCTTGGAGTCCGGGAGGTCGCCTTGCGGCGCCTCCAGGACCACCTCCTCCCGGCTTGGAACCTGTTGGGACAACACTTCGGTGTCGTCCGTAGGGCGGGGGGAGGAAGCCGTCGGAAGCGAGTTCACATCCGACGAGTCTAGTGAGCCGCTCGACGACGCGTCAAGCCGGTCTTTGGGTGGGCTGCATAAACATATTTGACATAAGGGAAAGCTGTGTAATAGAAGAATATTGTGAATTACTCCGGTATCCGGATACTCACGATTTTTCCAGGGGCTTGGCCCTGGGCTACCACTCCTCCCCACCATCGTCGGCGTCAGTGGAGTAGTCTGGAGGAAGGGTTTTCCCCTTCTTGGACCTTCCGGCCTCCCCAGAGAGGGCGGCCTTCCTTTTCTTCTCTCCTCCCGCTGGAGGGGAAGAGGTTTCTTCTTCTTCCTCCTCGACTTCACGCGAGGAATGCACTTCAGAACCGTCAGATGATGAATCCGACACCTCCTAGCGCCGGGCACTCTTTCGAGTTCCCGTGGCCCTTTTCGCGGCCTTCTTCTCCGGCACCACATAGGGTGCCGGAACCAGCAGCTTCGCCAAGCGAGCGTCCACTGGGCCTTCGGGCAAAGGAGCCGGACAGTCGATCTGTCCGGACGTCACCTACCAATCCTGTCAAAGGTAAGGGAGTTTAGATCCCGCATGGAGTCAAACTATGAAAAACTAATATCCTGTAAAAGGAAAAAACAGCTTACTGCATGAGCGTGATGCCGCGTACTGAATCCGCGATCCTCGGTAGTGGATGCGGGGGACTCGGCACCCTTTAAAAGCACCCTCCAGGCATCTTCGTACGTCGTGTCGAAGAGCCTGCTCAGATTTTGGTGCCGCACCGGGTCGAACTCCCACAGGTTGAAAGCCCGTTCTTGACACGGGAGGATCAGGCGGATGAGCATCACCTAGACTACGTTGAGAAGTTTGAGCTTCTTGTCCACCAGGGTTTGGATGCATGTTTGGAGTCCGGTCAGCTCTCCTTTTTTACCCCACGACATGCCAGTCTCCTTCCAGGAGGTGAGCCGTGTAGGGGGTCCGGATCGAAACTCGGGGGCTGCGACCCATGCGGGGTCGCACGGCTCGGTGACATAAAACCACCACGATTGCCACCCCTTCAAGGTCTCCACAAAGGAGCCCTCGAGCCATAGGATGTTGGCATCTTGCCCACCATGGCACCTCCGCACTCCGCCTGGTTGCCGCGCACCACCTTCGGCTTGACGTTGAAAGTCTTGAGCCGTAGGCCGAAATGGGGGCGGATGCGGAGGAAGCCTCGCACACGACGATAAACGCCGAGATGTTGAGGACGAAGTTCTAGGCCAGATCGTGAAAATCTAGGCCATAGTAGAACATGAGCCCCCGGACAAATGGGTGCAGAGGGAAGCCCAGTCCGCGGAGGAAATGGGGGAGGAATACTACCCTTTCATGGGGCCTAGGGGTGGGGATGAGCTGCCCCTTCTCGGGAAGCCGGTGCGCGATGTCATTAGACAGGTATCCGGCCTTCCTCAGCTTTTTGATGTGTCCCTCCATGACGGAGGAGACCATCCACTTGACTCTCGCTCCGGACATGACTGGAGAAGGTTGAGGCGGGAGTGCGGACTTGGGCGCTGGAGCTCGAGTGCGCGATAATGGATAGGCAAAGGAGGAAGAAGGCGTAGGTGAAAAGGTGGATCCTTATCCCCTTATATGGGTGGACGCAACTACGTGTCCCCACCAGCCTGGTAAAACTCGCTTATCTCCAAGTGCCGTAATCCATGGCGCGGTTGGGTTACCCACGCCCGTATTGATGAGAATCCCGGAATAAGGGGACACGATCTCTGCTTTGACAAGATGTGCCAAGGAAACCGCCTCGCATGACGCGCTGAGGTGGGATAATGAAACGACTTGGATAAAGGCTTGGTTGTGGTGTGTCACACTACGGAATACGTCAGCAGATTAGATTTGTGTAAATATTATTCTCTCTATGGGAATGGCAATATGTGGAAACTTATTTTGCAGAGCCGGACACTATCTTTGTGTTCAAAATCTTCTATGAAATACTTGGAGGAGGAACCCGCCTTGCAATGCCGAAGACAATCTGCGCGCCGGACTCGTCGTCATTGAAGCCTGGTTCAGGGGCTACTGAGGGAGTCCTGGATTAGGGGGTGTTTGGATAGCCGGACTATACCTCCAGCCGGACTCCTGGACTATGAAGATACAAGATTGAAGACTTCGTCCCGTGTCCGGAAGGGACTTTCCTTGGCGTGGAAGGCAAGCTTGGCGATACGGATATTCAGATTTCCTACCATTGTAACCGACTTTGTGTAACACTAACCTTCTCCGGTGTCTATATAAACCGGAGGGTTTTAGTCCGTAGGACAACATAGACAACAACAATCATACCATAGGCTAGCTTCTAGGGTTTAGCCTCTCTGATCTCGTGGTAGATCTACTCTTGTACTACCCATATCATCAATATTAATCAAGCAGGACGTAGGGTTTTACCTCCATCGAGAGGGCCCGAACCTGGGTAAAACTTCGTGTCCCTTGCCTCCTGTTACCATCCGGCCTAGACGCACAGTTCGGGAACCCCTACCCGAGATCCGCCGGTTTTGACACCGACAACATTGCTAGCACATCTCACAGGAGGAGGAGGAAGACACCTATGGTTGAAGCATTTGTTTGCATAGTGACCCTTCTGCTGACACTTGTTGCAGGTGACCTCTGAGAGCGGACGGTGATACGGAGCACTTGATCTTGGAGCATGAGACGAAGTCTTGTTCTGTAAGCCTGGGTTGGGTGGGTGGGATGATCCGTTGCCACCTTTGCTCTTCTGCTGATAAGGCTGATGGAACGGAGGAGGAGGAGGCAACCAATACTTTTGCTGCTTAGCTACCACTTGAGTTGAAGAAGAAGGAGGTGCATCCCTGACTCTCTTCTTGGAAGCATCGCACTTGATTTGAGTAGCCTCTTGCTTTAGTGCCATATTGTAGAACTCATCGTACTTTTTCGGCTCAAAAAGCACGAGGGCTAGTTGCAGATCTTCTCCGAGGCCACCTCTGAACTGATAAATCATGCTCTTCTCGCCAGGGACGTCTTGCTTGGTGAAATGAGCGAGCTTCTAGAACATGATGTTGTATTGGTAAACAGACAAGCTGCCTTGCTTCAGATTGCGGAACTCCTCATGCTTGCTCTCAACAACACTCTGAGGAATGTGGTGAGCTCTGAAGTCTTGGCGGAATTCATCCCAGGTAATCACACGACCTCCACTGGAATCTTTGTATTGTTGATACCACTCTGCAGCTTGGTCTTTGAGTTGGAACGAGGCAAACTTGACAAAGTCCTCAGGCCTGACGTTGCTGCACTTGAAATGTTTGTAGATATCCACGAGCCAATCATCAGCGTCAATGGCCTCGACACAGTTACTGAAGATCTTTGGTTGGTTTGCGAGGCACTGGCTGAGTGTAGCAAACTGGTTTTGATTGGTGCCATTGCCTTGATTTCCTGGGTTGCGCTCTTGCAAGAGTTGCATAATCAGCTGCGTGTTGGCGTTGGTAGCGGCCATCACAGCTTGCCATGCCTCCGGAGGTGGAGGTGGTGGCCGTGGTTCCGGATTCTGACGCGCTGGAGGAGCCATCCTGAAGAGGGTGACATCCGTTAGCATCTTGAAAGACATATATTCAAGCTAAATCAAATGGATCGAAATTGCAACATATAGCCTTAACATTCGAACAAGAATGAACGAATGAATTCCAAATTAAACGGTCACACTTCCATAAATTGAGAAGCCACTTAGATAGAGGTAGATGAATAAAACAACAAGGCACGGACGTGAACAAATACTTGGTGAGGATTACCCAATCACAAACCAAATATCTGCGGAAGAAATACTAGAGCTACATGAATTCCCACCTATGAAACTCCCGAAATTTTCCGGTTATGCAATCAAGTGTTAGGGATACAGGGGAAGCATAATATCTCACCCAAAACTAGCAAATCCTACATCCAGCTGTATCCATCCTTCAACACATAACCAAGAAACCTTCGGAAATCATTTACCTCAACCTTTGAAAAGCATACATTATACGAGTTATGGCAATACTCCCGAACTCCCGCCCCAGTACTAGGTGGCATCGAGGTTATCTCCCCAACAACTGCATAAAAGATATTTTCGATGTCGGCGAAACTCAGGTATTCCAGAATTGCAACGATAAAATTGTGATGAGAACACCTCGGAGCTCAACTCCCCGGGACACTGCCACAACCCCTAAATATCAGGAGGCACCAAGAACAATGTTCTCGTCACAAAACCATCAGAACGATTCCCAGATACCCGCCTGATCCTAATTTTTTAGTGAAATTTGAGAAGAGAAGAGTCAAAACTCTACGTCAGGATGCCTCACCAGAGCGGGATTGAGGAGTAAAAAGAATCCTACTCTCCGATATATATATAATCCTAAAAGACTCAAAACATTTTTGTAGACTCAACAACGTTTGCGATTCGATCAAGCAGGGGGCTCCTAAGTCGGGGAAGGATCTGATTACCAACTTGTAACACCCATGATGCAGCTATATCTGCCACGTGTCGGAGCTCGACTTAGAGGAATAACCGCATTGTAGGCCATGTCGCAAGAGGGGTATTCTTTACACATCCCATGTACTGAATAAGAAAGAGGTACATAGTTGGCTTACAATCGCCCCTTCAAACAATACATAAATAGCATTACAATCATCCAGAAACAATCAAGGTCCGACTATGGAACCAAAATAAAGACAACCCCAAATGCATAATGTCCCCGATCGCCCCAACGGGGCTCCACTACTGATCATCTGGAAAGGAAACGTAGTATCGCCCTGAGTCCTCATCGAACTCCCACTTGAGCTCAGTCGTATCTCCTGGAATGGTATAATCGGCACCTGCATATGGTTTTGGAAGTAATCTTTGAGTCACGGGGACTCAGCAATCTCACACCCTCGCGATCAAGACTATTTAAGCTTACGGGTAGGGAAAAGGTATGAGGTGGAGCTGCAGCAAGCACTAGCATATATGGTGGCTAACATACGCAAATGAGAGCGAGAAGAGAAGGCAAAGCACGTTCGAGAATCTATGATTAAGAAGTGATCCTAGACTACTTATGTTCAAGCATAACACGAGACCGTGTTCTCTTCCCGGACTCCGCTGAAAAGAGACCATCACGGCTACACACGCTGTTGATCCATTTTAATTAAGTTAAGTTTCAGGTTTTCTACAACTGGACATTAACAAATTCCCATCTCCCCATAACCGCGAGCACGGCTTTCGAAAGTTCAAATCCCTGCAGGGGTGTCCCAACTTAGCCCATCACAAGCTCTCACGGTCAACAAAGGATATTCCTTCTCCCAGGACGACCCGATCAGACTCGGAATCCCGGTTACAAGACATCTCGACAATGGTAAAACAAGTCCAGCAAGACCACCCGCTGTGCCGAAAAATCCCGATAGGAGCTGCACATATCTCGTTCTCAGGGCACACCGGATAAGCTAAGCGTACGGGAGCCAACGTAACCCAAGTTGCCAAGGGACGGCCCCGACGGTGCTCTAGGTTGGTCCAACACTTAGAGAAGCACTGGCCCGGGGGTTTAAAATAAAGATGACCCTTGAGTCCACGAAACCCAAGGGAAAAGGCTAGGTGGCAACTGGTAAAACCAAGGTTGGGCCTTGCTGGAGGAGTCTTATTTAAGGCGAACTGTCAAGGGGTTCCCATTATAACCCAACCGCGTAAGGAACGCAAAATCAAGGAACATAACACCGGTATGACGGAAACTAGGGCGGCAAGAGTGGAACAAAACACCAGGCATAAGGCCGAGCCTTCCACCCTTTACCAAGTATATATATGCATTAAAGTAAGCAAGGTATAATAATGATATCCCAACAATAAACATGTTCCAACAAGGAACAAACTCCAATCTTCACCTGCAACTAGCAACGCTATAAGAGGGGCTGAGCAAAGCGGTAACATAGCCAAACAATGGTTTGCTAGGACAAGGTGGGTTAGAGGTTTGACATGGCAATATGGGAGGCATGGTAAAGCATGTGGTAGGTATCGCGGCAAAGGCATAGCAATAGAGCGAGCAACTAGCAAGCAAAGATAGAAGTGATTTCGAGGGTATGGTCATCTTGCCTGCAAAGTTCTCCGAGTTGACGTAAGCTTGATCCTCGTAAGAGTACTCAACTGGTTCCTCGATCACATACTCGTCTCCCGGGTCTACCCAAAGCAATACACAAGCAAAGGGAACCACGATCAACCACGGTGCAATGCGCAGGCAACATGATGCGAAACATGTCATGATATTTGGGATGTAATATGCAATGCATATGCGTGCTCCGGAAGGAAAAGATTGAACGAGGCCTCAACATGGAAATCCAAGAGCGCCGCTGGAAAGATGAGATGATTTCGGTTAAAATCGATATAAAGATCACCGGAATCGGATGCACGGTTTGCAAATGGCAAGCAAAACAATAATGGCACAAAGCTGCGATTAACAACACGATGCCATCTAAATGCATCAAGAGAAATAAGCTACTGCACTCTAACATAGCAACAAAGCACATGGCAGTGATCCACTCAAGATGCTTGACATAAGATGAACACTGAGCTATGGCTAAATCACACAATAGCAGGTTCAAACAAGCATGGCAAAAGTGCAAAAGATATCAGGTTCACAGACTTAGTGAAAATAACATGTGAGGAGTTAACATCAGGAAGCAATGTTTAGAGCAAGATAACAACTTGTTATAGGAACATATCATGGAAAAGCAAGGCATGGCATGAAACTAATCAAAGCATATAACAAAAGTCCCTCACTGACCATAAGCCAAAAGGATTAGAAAATACAATGGCACCCATGTAAACATAACAAGTTTCGTTAACAGATTCAGACTTAGTAGAAAACTGGGCATGTCAAAAACAGAGTTACGTAGGCATGTTTGCAAGCTCGATGCACTCACCACAAGGAATTTCATGACAAACTAAGCATACACCCAGCAATAAGACATGTTCAATAAGCTAACCATGGCAAGAGCACTCTCATAGCATGCATGGATCAACTACAACAACCTCGACAAAATTGGTTAACACGTAAACAATCTGCCAGGAACATTTTATAGCAAAAGTAGAGCAATATTGAGTCATGCTAGGGTACTCCATAATTGCAAAAAAAGACATGGATGGATATAACATAACAATATCTCAAAGTCATCCTTACTGAACATGCTCAAAAGAGGCATGGATCACTCTGTAGCAACAAGAATACATGGCATAAAAATATCATCAGGGAAATGACTTAGAAGAATTCTAAGTCCCTGAAATCAGCAACATCACGAGAGCTAATTTGCATGCTTGTGCTAGTCACCACAATGATCACAAAAATACATGGCATACACCCCTGTAAAGATGGCATGGCATAGCCAAAACACATGTAGGGCTTAAGTTCATAGGAGGCACACATTAAACATGGCAAAAATGACAAATGTCCATAATCTGTTAAGAAACAGTAACTAACATTACATAGCACTCTTGCAACAACATTTAGGGCATCAATATGAACTAAAATGAACATGGTGTAATGGAATGAAATGAATTGCACATCCATATGAACAATTTGATATGCTACACGCCCAAAATGGAGCTACGGATGCAAAGTTATGATGCGATGAAGACAGCTAAAAATAATGCAAACTTAGGGAAAACGAGGTCAACCCCTAGGGTTACTATAGCCAGATCCAGATCGGGCACGGATTTCGAGGATCGACGGTGCGAGCTCGACGGAGTTGCGTCGCGGTGGCCGGGACTTGCCGGGGAGGAGGAAGAAGGCCGAAGTTGAGGGGACGCCGAATCCGGTGGAGGCGGCGGAAAGGCGGTGGCCGGTGGTGACGGGGCGACGAGGCGGCGACCGGGCGGCGCAGCAAGGCGGAGGCGGAGTTGCAGACCGCGGCGGCGAGGGTCGCCGGCGTGCGGAGGCGGCAAGGTCGCCGGGTGGCGAGGCGAGGGAGCTCGGGCGGAGGCTCTCCCGCGGGCGGCGGCGGCGGAACGGGCCGGGAGGGCCTCCCGCGGGCTCGGGCGGGCCGCCGGTGATGTGGGCGCGGCTTGCCCATGTGGCGGCTCGCGGTTGGTCTGGGCGAAGCGGACGGATGTGTCCATCAGTGGCGATGTGGGGAAAAGCTAGGGTTACGGGTGGATTGATCCGAGATTTTTGGGGGAGATGCCTATTTATACATAGAAGGAGCTAGGAGACTCCAAATGAGGTGCGGTTTTCGGCCACGCGATCGTGATCGAACGACCGAGAGGATGGAGGGGGTTTAGCTGGGTTTTGGGACACTTTGGAGAGGTGTTGGTCTACAACACACACGAGGCCTTTACGGTTCCTTGGTTAACCGTTGGAATATCAAACGAAGTCCAAATGGCACGAAACTTGAGAGGCGGTCTACCGGTAGTATACCAAGGCCGCTTGGCAAGTCTCGGTCCAATCCGAGAACGTTTAACACCCGCACACAAAAAGAGGTAAAAGAGGACACCAGAGGGCGTAGGAGTGCCGGAATGCAAAACGGACAACGGGGAAAATGCTCGGATGCATGAGACGAACACGTATGCAAATGCGATGCACATGATGACATGATATGAGATGCATGACAAGGACAAAAGCAAAACGATGACAAAACCCAACAACGAGGAAATATCATAACTTAGTGCCGAAAATGGCAAGAGTTGGAATACAAATATGGCAAGTTACATACGGGGCGTTACACAAGAACCCTTTCTTTGCTTGATCCATTTTGAATTTCTTCAAAACTTTATCAAGGTATGTGCTTTGTGAAAGTCCAATTAGGCGTCTTGATCTATCTCTATAGAACTTGATTCCCAATATATAAGCAACTTCACCGAGGTATTCCATTGAAAAATTCTTATTCAAGTATCCTTTTATGCAATTCATAAATTCAATATCATTTCCGATCAACAATATGTCATCCACATATAATATCCGAAATGCTACAGAGCTCGCACTCACATTCTTGTAAATACACACGTCTCCAAAAGTCTATATAAAACCATATGCTTTGATCACACTATCAAAGCGTATATTCCAACTCCGAGATGCTTGCACCAGCCCATAAATGGATCGCTGGAGCTTGCACACTTTGTTAGCACCTTTTGGATCGCTAAAACCTTCTAGTTGCATCATATACAACTCTTCTTTAAGATATCCATTAAGGAAAGCAGTTTTGACATCCATTTGCCAAGTTTGATAATTATAAAATGCGGCAATTGCTAACATGATTCGGACGAACTTAAGCATCGCTACTGGTGAGAAGGTCTCATCATAGTCAACTCCTTGAACTAGTCAAAAACCTTTCACAACAAGTGGAGCTTTGTAGACAGTAACATTACCGTCAGCGTCAGTCTTCTTCTTGAAGATCCATTTATTCTCTATGGCTTGCCGATCATCGGGCAAGTCAACCAAAGTCCACACTTTGTTCTCATACATGGATCTCATCTCAGATTTCATGGCCTCAAGCCATTTTGCGGAATCTGGGCTCATCATCGCTTCCTCTTAGTTCATAGGTTCATCATGGTCAAGTAACATGACCTCCAGAACAGGATTACCGTACCACTCTGGTGCAGATCTTACTCTGGTTGACCTACGAGTTTCGATAGTAACTTGATCAGAAGTTTCATGATCATCATCATTAGCTTCCTCACTAATTGGTACAGGAATCACTGGAACTGATTTCTGTGATGAACTACTTTCTAATAAGGGAGAAGGTATAGTTACCTCATCAAGTTCTACTTTCCTCCCACTCACTTCTTTCGAGAGAAACTCCTTCTCTAGAAAGGATCCATTCTTAGCAAAAAAATCTTGCCTTCGGATCTATGATAGAAGGTATACCCAACAGTCTCCTTTGGGTATCCTATGAAGACACATTTCTCTGATTTGGGTTTGAGCTTATCAGGTTGAAGCTTTTTCACATAAGCATCGCAGCCCCAAACTTTAAGAAACGACAACTTGGGTTTCTTGCCAAACCACAGTTCATACGGTGTCGTCTCAACGAATTCTTATGGAGCCCTATTCAATGTGAATGCAGCCGTCTCTAAAGCATAACCCCAAAACAATAGCGGTAAATCAGTAAGAGACATCATATATCGCACCATATTTAATAAAGTGCGGTTACGACATTCGAACACACCATTACGCTGTGGTGTTCCAGGTGGCGTGAGTTGCGAAACTATTATGTGTTGTTTCAAAAGAAGACCAAATTCATAGCTCAAATATTCACCTCCACGATCAGATCATAGAAACTTAATTTTCTTGTTACGATGATTTTCCACTTCACTCTGAAATTCTTTGAACTTTTAAAATGTTTCAGACTTATGTTTCATCAAGTAGATATATCCATATCTGCTCAAATCATTTTTGAAGGTCAGATAATAACGATACCCGCCACTAATGTCTACTACACAACCTTCTTCTTGTAGACGTTGTTGGGCCTCCAAGTGCAGAGGTTTGTAGGATAGTAGAAAATTTCCCTCAAGTGGATGACCTAAGGTTTATCAATCCGTGGGAGGCGTAGGACGAAGATGGTCTCTCTCAAGCAACCCTGCAACCAAATAACAAAGAGTATCTTGTGTCCCCAACACACCCAATACAATGGTAAATTGTATAGGTGCACTAGTTCGGCGAAGAGATGGTGATACAAGTGCAATATGGATGGTAGATATAGGTTTTTTAATCTGAAAATATAAAAACAGCAAGGTAACTAATGATAAAAGTGACCGTAAATTGTATTGCAATGCTAGGGAGCAAGGCCTAGGGTTCATACTTTCACTAGTGCAAGTTCTCTCAACAATAATAACATAATTGGATGATATAACTATCCCTCAACATGCAACAAAGAGTCACTGCAAAGTCACTAATAGCGGAGAACAAACGAAGAGGTTATGGTAGGGTACAAAACCACCTCAAAGTTATTCTTTCCAATCAATCCATTGGGCTATTCCTATAAGTGTCACAAACAGCCCTAGAGTTCGTAGTAAAATAACACCTTAAGATACAAATCAACCAAAACCCTAATGTCACCTAGATACTCCAATGTCACCTGAAGTATCCGTGGGTATGATTATACGATATGCATCACACAATCTCATATTCATCTATTCAACCAACACAAGTAACTTCAAAGAGTGCCCCAAAGTATCCGTGGGTATGATTATATAATAGCAAAGCTCGCGATACATCAAGATCGTGCCAAATCAAGAACACGAGAGAGAGAGAGAGAGATCACACACATAGCTACTGGTACATACCCTCAGCCTCGAGGGTGAACTACTCCTCCTCGTCAGGGAGAGCAGCGGGATGATGAAGATGGCCATCGGAGAGGGATTCCCCCATCCGGCAGGGTGCCAGAACGAGTGTAGATTGGTTTTCGGTGGCTACAGAGGCTTGCGACGGCGGAACTCCCGATCTAGGTTATGTTCTGGAGGTTTCAGTATATGCAAGAGGTTTTGGCGTCAAGAACAAGTCAGGGGGGGTCTCAGGGCTGTCCACGAGGTAGGGAGGCGCGCCCAGGGGGTGGGCGCGCCCCCACTCTCGTGGGCAGCCCGAGACTCTTCTGGCCCAACTCTTTTACTCCATGTCCTTCTTCTGGTCCAAAAATAAGTTCCGTGAAGTTTCAGGTCAATTGGACTCCGTTTGGTTTTCCTTTTCTACGAAACTAAAAAACAAGGAAAAAATAGAAACTGGCACTAGGCTCTAGGTCAATAGCTTAGTCCCAAAAATCATATAAAATAGCATATAAATGCATATAAAACATCCAAGGTTGATAATATAATAGCATGGAATAATAAAAAATTACAGATACGTTGGAGACGTATCAAGCATCCCCAAGCTTAATTCCTGCTCGTCCTCGATTAGGTAAATGATAAAAACAGAATTTTTGATGTGGAATGATACCTAACATATTTATCCATGTAATTTTATTTATTGTGGCAAGAATGTTCAGATCCATAAGATTCAAGACAAAAGTCTAATATTGACATAAAAATAATAATACTTCAAGCATACTAACTAAGCAATCATGTCTTCTCAAAATAACATGGCCAAAGAAAGCTTATCCCTACAAAATCATATATTTTGGCTATGCTTCATTTTCGTCACACAAAAATGCTCTCATCATGCACAACCCCGATGACAAGCCAAGAAATTGTTTCATACTTTAGTAATATCAAACTTTTTTCAACTTTCATGCAATACATGAGCGTGAGCCATGGACATAGCACTATGGGTGGAATAGAATATAATGACAGGGGTTGTGTGGAGAAGACAAAAAAGGAGAAAGTCTCACATTGATGCGGCTAATCAACGGGCTATGGAGATGCCCATTAATTGATGTCAATGCAAGGAGTAGGGATTGCCATGCAACGGATGCACCAGAGCTATAAATGTATGAAAGCTCAACAAAAGAAACTAAGTGGGTGTGCATCCAACTTGCTTGCTCACGAAGACCTAGGGCATTTGAGGAAGCCCATTGTTGGAATATACAAGCCAATTTCTATAATGAAAAATTCCCACTAGTATATGAAAATGACAAAATAAGAGACTCTCTATCATGAAGATCATGGTGCCACTTTGAAGCACAAGTGTGGAAAGGGATAGTAGCATTGTCCCTTCTTATTTTATATTTTATATTCGTCCTTTCTTTTTTTGTCCTTTATTTTTTCCCTTTTTTCGGCACAATGCTCTATTAATGATGATCATCACACTTATATTTATGTACAACTCAAATATTACAACTCGATACTAGAACAAAGTTTGACTCTATATGAATGCCTCCGGTGGTGTACCAGGATGGGCAATGAATCAAGAGTGACATGTATGAAATATGCATGGTGGCTTTGCCACAAATACTATGTCAACTAAATGATCATGCATGGAAATATGACAATGATGATGTGTGTCATGATGAACGGAACGGTGGAAAGTTGCATGGCAATATATCTCGGAATGGCTATGGAAATGCCATAATAGGTAGGTATGGTGGCTGTTTTGAGGAAGATATAAGGAGGTTTATGTGTGACAGAGCGTATCATATCATGGGGTTTGGATGCACTGGCGAAGTTTGCACCAACTCTCGAGGTGAGAAAGGGCAATGCACGGTACCGAGGAGGCTAGCAATGATGGAAGGGTGAGAGTGCATATAATCCATGGACTCAACATTAGTCATCAAGAACTCACATACTTATTGCAAAAATCTAAAAGTTATCAAAAACCAAGCACTACGCACATGCTCCTAGGGGGATAGATCGGTAGGAAAATACCATCGCTCGTCCCCGACCGCCACTCATAAGGAAGGCAATCAAAGAAACACCTATGCTTCAAATTTGTCACACAACGGTTACCATACGTGCATGCTACGGGACTTGCAAACTTCAACACAAGTATTTCTCAAATTCACAACTACTCAACTAGCACGACTCTAATATTACCATCTTCATATCTCAAAACAATCATCAAGTATCAAACTTCTCATAGTATTCAGTGCACTTTATATGAAAGTTTTTATTATAGCCCTCTTGGATGCCTATCATATTAGGACTAATTTCATAACCAAAGCAAATTACCATGCTGTTCTAAAAGACTCTCAAAATAATATAAGTTAAGAATGAGAGTTCATCTATTTCTTCAAAATGAAACCACCGCCATGCTCTAAAAAGATATAAGTGAAGCACTAGAGCAAATGACAAACTACTCTGAAAGATATAAGTGAAGATCAATGAGTAGTCGAATAATTATGCAACTATGTGAAGACTCTCTAACATTTAAGACTTTCATATCTTGGCATATTATTCAAACATCAAGCAAAACAAAATAAAATAAAATGACACCCCAAGCAAAACACATATCATGTGGTGAATAAAAATATAGCTCCACGTAAAGTTTCCGATGAACGAAGACGAAAGAGCGGATGCCTTCCGGGGCATCCCCAAGCTTAGGCTTTTGGTTGTCCTTGGATATTACCTTGGTGTGCCTTGGGCATCCCCAATCTTAGGCTCTTGCCAATCCTTATTCCATAGTCCATCGAATCTTTTCCCAAAACTTGAAAACTTCACAACACAAAACTTAACAGAAAACTCGTAAGCTCCGTTAGTATAAGAAAATAAATCACCACTTAGGTACTGTTGTGAACTCATTATAAATTCATATGGGTGTAATATCTACTGTATTCCAACTTCTCCATGGTTCATACCCTCCGATACTACTCATAGATTCATCAAAATAAGCAAACAACACATAGAAAACAGAATCTGTCAAAAACAGAATAGTATGTAGTAATCTGTATCATTCGAATACTTCTGTCACTCCAAAAATTCTGAAATAAATTGGTGGACCTGAGGAATTTGTATATTAATCATCTTAAAAAATAATCAACCTAATCTCACTCTCCAGTAAAAAATGGCAGCTAATCTTGTGAGCGCAAAAGTTTCCGTTTTTTACAGCAAGATCGCAAAGACTTCACCCAAGTCTTCCCAAAGGTTCTACTTAGCACAAACACTAATTAAAACATAAAACCACATCTAAACAGAGCCTATATGAATTATTTATTACTAAACAGGAGCAAAAAGCAAAGAACAAAAATAAAATTGGGTTGCCTCTTTAACGCCCCTAGCTAGGCATGATAATTTCAATGATGCTCACATAAAAGATAAGAATTGAAACATAATGAGAGCATCATGAAGAATATAACTAGCACATTTAAGTCTAACCCACTTCCTATGCATAGGGATTTTGTGAGCAAACAACTTATGGGAACAAGAATCAACTTGCATAGGAAGGTAAAACAAGCATAACTTTCGGATTTTAAGCACATAGTGAGGAAACTGGATATTATTGCAACTCCCACAAGCATATATTCCTCCCTCATAATAATTTTAAGTAGAATAGTGAATTAATTCAACAATATAACTATCACATAAAGCATTCTTTTCATGATCTACAAGCATAGAAAATTTATTATTCTCCACATAAGCAAAATTCTTCTCATTCAGAATAGTGGGAGTATCATAAGAAACTCGAATACTATAAATTGTTTCCACATTAAAAGAGTAATGTTCAGAAAAAGGGTAATCATAATCATGACAAGTTTTATAAATATAATCTTCACTACTTTTATAGCATAAGTGTCATCACAATAATCATCATAAGTAGCAACTTTGTTCTCATCATAATCGATTGAAACCTCTTCCAAGATAGTGGAATCATTACTAAATAAAGTCATGACCTCTCCAAATCCACTTTTATAATTATCACAATAAGATTCAACATCCTACAAAATAGTGGGATCATTACTTCCTAAAGTTGACACTCTTCCGAACCCACTTTCATTGATATAATCATCATAAATAGGAGGCATGCTATCATCATAGTAAATTTTCTCATCAAAACTTGGGAGACTAAAAATATCATCTTCATTAATCATAGCATGCCCAAGCTTGGGCCTTTCATATCATAAGCATAATCACTCTCATCATTAATAATATGGATAGCACCAATAATATAACAATTATCATCATTACAATGAGTAATAGGAGCAACATCATTTGGGTGGAATACCTTATTACCGTAGCTTCTCCATCTTTTCTTTTTCTTCTTCACATCATGTGTGGGTTTAATCCTCTTTTTGGAGATCGTTATTAATGAGATTGGTTGGATAGAAGGCTCCTCCTCATTAGCTGATTCATCATATGAAATAATAGGACGATATTGGGAAGTCTCTTCCCTTTCATTAGTATTCTCTTCATCTTATATTTGTTTTCTTGTCTTTATGTAATTGGCAATATAAGGATTTTCAAAACAATTCACCACACAATACATATAAATTTCCTCTAGATCAAAATCAAGAACATTATCGAGGGCAAATTTTGGAATATCCTTAATTATACATTTCATTTCTTCATAACCAGAAGCAAACTAAGTTCGTTATGATGCGCAAGGGAAATCAAGTCATCACATTTTTTGGACACGATTCGATCATGAAACAATTTGCATTGGATATTTAAATGACCACGTTCATTGCAAAGTTCACAATGATTGCTGAGAAAATTTAAATTTTTAGCACAAACATCTAGCCTTTCTTGCAACCATTTAGTTTCTAAATACGTATGCCTCTTGCAAAATCTATCTTCCCTATTTGGTGTGTACTTGCAAACTCTATGCACTCCACAAAAATTGACATGCTTATAAGAGACATTTTCATCATGACTAGTGCAATCATTATTAGTATCATGGATATTCAAAGAGTTCGTACTAACAACATTGCAATCATGCTCATCATACAAAGATTTAGTGCCAAACATTCTAATGCATTCTTCTTCTAATGCTTTGGCACCATTACCGAAATCCTTATTTTCATGGAAGATATTAAAAAGATGAAGCATATGAGGTACCCTCAATTCTATTTTTTTATAATTTTGTTTTATAGACTAAACTAGTGATAAAACAAGAAACAAAAAGATTCGATTGCAAGATCTAAAGATATACCTTCAATCGCTAACCTCCCCGGCAACGGCGCCAGAAAAGAGCTTGATGTCTACTACACAACCTTCTTCTTGTGGACAGTGTTGGGCCTCCAAGTGCAGAGGTTTGTAGGACAGTAGCAAATTTCCCTCAAGTGGATGACCTAAGGTTTATCAATCCGTGGGAGGCATAGGATGAAGATGGTCCCTCTCAAGCAACCCTGCAACCAAATAACAAAGAGTCTCTTGTGTCCCCAACACACCCAATACAATGGTAAATTGTATAGGTACACTAGTTCGACGAAGATATGGTGATACAAGTGCAATATGGATGGTAGATATAGGTTTTTGTAATCTGAAAATATAAAAACAGCAAGGTAACTAATGATAAAAGTGAGCGTAAATGGTATTGCAATGCTAGGAAATAAGGCCTAGGGTTCATACTTTCACTAGTGCAAGTTCTCTCTACAATAATAACATAATTGGATCATATAACTATCCCTCAACATGCAACAAAGAGTCACTCCAAAGTCACTAATAGCGGAGAACAAACAAAGAGATTATGGTAGGGTACGAAACCACCTCAAAGTTATTCTTTCCGATCAATCCATTGGGCTATTCCTATAAGTGCCACAAACAGCCCTAGAGTTTGTAGTAAAATAACACCTTAAGATACAAAATCAACTAAAACCCTAATGTCACCTAGATACTCCAATGTCACCTCAAGTTCCGTGGGTATGATTATACGATATGCATCACACAATCTCATATTCATCTATTCAACCAACACAAAGAACTTCAAAGAGTGCCCCAAAGTTTCTACCGGAGAGTCAAGACAAAAACGTGTGCCAACCCCTATGCATAAGTTCACGAGGTCACGGAACTCGCAAGTTGATCACCAAAACATACATCAAGTGGATCACGTGATAACCCATTGTCACCACAGATAAGCACATGCAAGACATACATCAAGTGTTGTCAAATCCTTAAAGACTCAATCCGATTAGATAACTTCAAAGGGAAAAATCAAGCCATTAGAAGAGAGTAGAGGGGGAGAAACATCACAAGATCCAACTATAATAGCAAAGCTCGCGATACATCAAGATCATGCCAAATCAAGAACACAAGAGAGAGATCAAACACATAGCTACTGGTACATACCCTCAGCCTCGAGGGTGAAATACTCCCTCCTCGTCATGAAGAGCGCCAGGATGATGAATATGGCCACCGGAGAGGGATTCCCCCCTCCGGCAGGGTGCCGGAATAGGTATAGATTGGTTTTCGTTGGCTACAGAGGCTTTCGGCGGCGGAACTCCCGATCTATGTTATGTTCTGGAGGTTTCAGTATATATAAGAGGTTTTGGCGTCGAAAACAAGTTAGGGGGGTCTCCGGGCTGTCCACGAGGTAGGGAGGCGCGCCCAGGGGGTGGGCGCGCCCCCACCCTCGTGGGTAGCCCGGGACTCTTCTAGCCCAACTCTTTTACTCCATGTCCTTCTTATGGTCCAAAAATAAGTTCCGTGAAGTTTCAGGTCAATTGGACTCCGTTTGGTTTTCCTTTTCCGTGAAACTCAAAAACAAGGAAAAATAGAAACTGGCACTTGGCTCTAGGTTAATAGTTTAGTCCCCAAAATCATATAAAATAGCATATAAATGCATATAAAAAATCCAAGGTTGATAATATGATAGCATGGAACAATCAAAAATTATAGATACGTTGGAGACGTATCAGCCACGAGCATCAACACTCATCGGACCGCATACATCAGTATGTATTATTTCCAATAAGTCTGTTGCTCGTTCCATTGTTCCGGAGAACAGAGTCTTAGTCATCTTGCCCATGAGGCATGGTTCACAAGCATCAAGTGATTCCAAAAGCCCATCATCATGGAGTTTCTTCATGCGCTTTACTCCAATATGACCTAAACGACAGTGCCACAAATAAGTTGCACTATGATTATTAAACTTATATCTTTTGACTTCAATAGTATGAATATGTGTATCACTAATATCGAGATTCAATAAAAATAGACCACTCATCAAGGGTGCATGACCATAAAAGATGTTACTCATATAAACAGAACAGCCATTATTCTCTGATTTAAATGAATAACCGTCTTGCATCAAACAAGATCCAGATATAATGTTCATGCTTAACGCTGGCACCAAATAACAATTATTCAGGTCTAATACCAATCCCGAAGGTAGATGTAGAGGTAGCGTGCCGACTGCGATCACGTCGACTTTGGAACCATTTCCTAGGCGCATCGTCACCTCGTCCTTAGCCAATCTTCGCTTAATCCGTAGCCCCTGTTTTGAGTTGCAAATTGCTACCTCTTGAGCACTTGCATTGGTTTTCCCTTGAAGAGAAAAGGGTGGTGCAGCAAAGTAGCGTAGGTATTTCCCTCAGTTTTTGAGAACCAAGGTATCAATCCAGTAGGAGGTTACGCGCGAGTCCCTCGCACCTACACAAAACAAATAAATCCTCACAACCAACGCGATAAGGGGTTGTGAATCCCTACACGGTCACTTACGAGAGTGAGATCTGATAGACATAATAAGATAATATTTTTGGTATTTTTATGATAAAGATGCAAAGTAAAATAAAAGCAAAGAATATAACTAAGTGTTGGAAGATTTAATATGATGAAGATAGACCCGGGGGCCATAGGTTTCACTAGTGGCTTCTCTCAAGAGCATATGTATTTTACGGTAGGTGAACAAATTACTGTTGAGAAATTGACAGAATTGAGCATAGTTATGAGAATATCTAGGTATGATCATGTATATAGGCATCACGTCCGAGACAAGTAGACCGACTCCTACTTGCATCTACTACTATTACTCCACACATCAACCACTATCCAGCATGCATCTAGAGTATTAAGTTCAAGAGAATAGAGTAACGCTTTAAGCAAGATGACATGATGTAGAGGGATAAACTCATGCAATATGATGAAAATCCCATCTTGTTATCCTCGATGGCAACAATACAATACGTGCCTTGCTGCCCCTACTGTCACTGGGAAAGGACACTGCAACATTGAACCCAAAGCTAAGCACTTCTCCCATTGCAACAAAGATCAATATAGTAGGCCAAACCAAACTGATAATTCGAAGAGACTTGCAAAGATAACCAATCATACATAAAAGAATTCAGAGAAGATTCAAATATTTTTCATAGATAAACTTGATCATAAACACACAATTCATCAGTCTCAACAAACACACCGCAAACGAAGATTACATCGAATAGATCTCCACAAGAGAAGGGGGAGAACTTTGTATTGAGATCCAAAAAGAGAGAAGAAGCCATCTAGCGAATAACTATGGACCTGAAACCATAAAAATTCTAAAATAAATTTCTAGATGTGAGGAATTTATCTATTAATCATCTTCAAAAAGAATTAACTAAATATCACTTTCCAAATAAAAATGGCAGAAGTTCTCTTGAGTGCTAAATTTTCTGTTTTTTTACAGCAAGATTAACAAGACTTTCCCCAAGTCTTCCCAATGGTTCTACTTGGCACAAATACTATTTAAACACAAAAAACACAACCAAAAAAATAGGCTAGATAAATTATTTATTACTAAACAGGAGCAAAAAGCAAGGAATAAAAATAAAATTGGGTTGCCTCCCAACAAGCGCTATCGTTTAACGCCCCTAGCTAGGCATAAAAAGCAAGGATAGATCTAGGTATTGCCATCTTTGGTAGGCAATCCATAAGTGGCTCTCATAATAGATTCATAAGGTAATTTAATTTTCTTTCTAGGAAAGTGTTCCATGCCTTTCCTTAACGGAAATTGGAATCTAATATTTCCTTCCTTCATATCAATAATTGCACCAATCGTTCTAAGGAAAGATCTACCAAGAATAATTGGACTTGAAGGATTGCAATCTATATCAGGAACGATAAAATCTACGGGCACGTAATTCCTATTTGCAACAATAAGAAAATCATTAATTCTTCCCATAGGTTTCTTAATAGTGGAATCCGCAAGGCGCAAGTTTAAAGAGCAATCATCAAAATCACGGAAACCTAACAAATCACACAAAGTCTTTGGAATCGTGGAAACACTAGCACCCAAATCACACAAAGCATAGCATTCATGATCTTTAATTTTAATTTTAATAGTTGGTTCCCACTCATCATAAAGTTTTCTAGGGATAGAAACTTCCAACTCAAGTTTTTCTTCATAAGATTGCATCAAAGCATCAACGATATGTTTGGTAAAAGATTTATTTTGACTATAAGCATGAGGAGAATTTAGCACGGATTGAAACAAGGAAATACAATCTATCAAAGAGAAATTATCATAATTAAATTGCTTGAAATCCAAAATAGTAGGTTCATTAACATCTCGAGTTTTGATCTCTTCAATCCCACTTTTATCAAATTTAGCATCAAGATCTAAAAACTCCGAATTTTTGGAACGCCTTCTAGGTAAAGGTGGATCATATTCAGTCCCATCATTATCAAGATTAATATTGCAAAACAAAGATTTAATAGTGGACACATTAATAACTTTTAGATCTTCATCTTTATTATCATGGAAACTAGAAGAACACGCTCTTATAAAGGAATCTTTCTTAGCACGCATCCTAGCGGTTCTTTCTTTGCACTCATCAATGGAAATTCTCATAGCTTTGAGAGACTCATTGATATCATGCTTAGGAGGAATAGATCTAAGTTTCAAAGAATCAACATCAAGAGAAATTCTATCAACGTTCCTAGCCAACTCACCAATCTTAAGCAATTTCTCTTCAATCAAAGCATTGAAATTCTTTTGCGAAGTAATAAATTCTTTACTACTAGATTCAAAATCAGAGGGCATCTTATTATAATTTCCATAAGAATTGTTGTAGGAATTACCATAATTATTAGAGGAATTGCTAGGATAAGGCCTAGGATTAAAGTTTCCTCTATACGCGTTGTTACCAAAATTATTCCTACCAATAAAATTCACATCCATAGATTCATTATTATTCTCAATCAAAGTAGACAAGGGCATATCATTAGGATCAGAAGAAACACTTTTATTAGCAATTAATTTCATAAGTTCATCCATCTTTTCACTCAAAGCATTAATTTCTTCTATCGCATGCACTTTCTTATTAGAAGATCTTTCAGTGTGCCATTGAGAATAATTAAACATAATATTATCTAGGAGTTTAGTATTTTCTCCTAAAGTGATTTCCATAAAAGTGCCTCCCGCGGCCGAATCTGAAAGACTTCTAGAAGCAAAATTCAATCCAACATAAATTTTTTGTATAATCATCCACAAATTTAAACCATGTGTTGGGCAATTACATATCATTAATTTCATCCTCTCCCAAGCTTGCGCAACATGTTCATGATCAAGTTGCTTAAAATTCATAATATTTGTTTCTAAGAGAAATGATATTAGCGGGAGGAAAATACTTAGAGATAAAAGCATCTTTGCACTTATTCCAAGAGTCAATACTATTTTTAGGCAAAGACGAAAACCAAGCCTTAGCACGATCTCTAAGCGAAAAAGGAAATAGCTTCAATTTAACAATATCATTATCAACATCTTTCTTCTTTTGCATATCACACAAATCAACGAAGCTATTTAGATGGGTAGTGACATCTTCACTAGGAAGGCCAGAAAACGGATCTTTCATGAAAAGATTCAGCAAGGCAACATTAATTTCACAAGATTCAGCATCGGTAAGAGGAGAAATCGGAGTGATAATAAAATCATTGTTGTTGGTATTGGTGAAGTCACATAATTTAGTGTTATCTTGAGCCATCGTAACAAGCAAGCAATCCAACACACAAGCAAACAAGGAACGGGCAAAAAGAGGCAAATAGAGAAAGAGAGGGAGGATAGAGAGAGAGGGAGAATAAAAAGGCAACGGTGAAGTGAGGGAGAGGAAAACGAGAGGCAAATGCCAAATAATGTAATGCGGGAGATAAGGGTTTGTGATGGGTACTTGGTATGTTGACTTTTGAGTAGACCTCCCCGGCAACGGCGCCAGAAATCCTTCTTGCTACCTCTTTATCACTTGCGTTGGTTTTCCCTTGAAGAGGAAAGGGTGGTGCAACAAAGTAGAGTAAGTATTTCCATCAGTTTTTGAGAACCAAAGGTATCAATCCAGTAGGAGGCTACGCGCGAGTCCCTCGCACCTACAAAAAACAAATAAATCCTCGCCACCAACGCGATAAGGGGTTGTCAATCCCTACACGGTCACTTATGAGAGTGAGATCTGATAGATATGATAAGATAATATTTTGGTATTTTTATGATAAAGATGCAAAGTAAAATAAAAGCAAAGAAAATAACTAAGTATTGGAAGATTTAATATGATGAAGATAGACCCGGGGCCATAGGTTTCACTAGTGGCTTCTCTCAAGAGCATAAGTATTTTATGGTGGATGAACAAATTACAGTTGAGCAATTGACAGAATTGAGCATAGTTATGAGAATATCTAGGTATGATCATGTATATAGGCATCACATCCGAGACAAGTAGACCGACTCCTGCCTGCATCTACTAATATTACTCCACACATCGACCGCTATCCAGCATGCATCTAGAGTATTAAGCTCAAGAGAATAGAGTAACGCTTTAAGCAAGATGACATGATGTAGAGGGATAAACTCATGCAATATGATGAAAACCCCATCTTGTTATCCTCGATGGAGACAATACAATACATGCCTTGCTGCCCCTACTGTCACTGGGAAAGGACACCGCAAGATTGAACCCAAAGCTAAGCACTTCTCCCATTGCAAGAAAGATCAATCTAGTAGGCCAAACTAAACTGATAATTCGAAGAGACTTGCAAAGATAACCAATCATACATAAAAGAATTCAGAGAAGATTCAAATATTGTTCATAGATAAACTTGATCATAAACCCACAATTCATCGGTCTCAACAAACACACCGCAAAATAAGATTACATCGAATAGATCTCCACAAGAGAGGGGCAGAACTTTGTATTGAGATCCAAAAATAGATAAGTAGCCATCTAGCTAATAACTATGGACCCGAAGGTCTGAGGTAAACTACTCACACTTCATCGGAGAGGCTATGGTGTTAACGTAGAAGCCCTCTGTGATGACGGCCCCCTCCGGCGGAGCTCCGGAACAGGCCCCAAGATGGGATCTCGTGGATACGGAAAGTTACGGCGGTGGAATTAGGGTTTTGGCTCCGTATCTGATTGTTTGGGGGTACGTAGGTATATATAGGATGAAGAAGTACGTCGGTGGAGCAACAGGGGGCCCACGAGGGTGGAGGGCGCGCCTGGGGGGGGGGGTAGGCGCACCCCCCTACCTCGTGGCCTCCCTGTTGGTTTCTTGACGTAGGGTCCAAGTCTCCCTAGTCTTGTTCGTTCCAAAAATCACGTTCCCGAAGGTTTCATTCCGTTTGGACTCCATTTGATATTCCTTTTCTTCAAAACCCTAAAATAGGAAAAAAAACAGCAATTCTGGGCTGGGCCTCCGGTTAATAGGTTAGTCCCAAAAATAATATAAAAGTGGATAATAAAGCCCAATAATGTCCAAAACAGAAGATAATATAGCATGGAGCAATCAAAAATTATAGATACGTTGGAGACGTATCACAAATATGAGCAACAGAACCAGTATCAAATGCCTAGGCGCTACTGCGAGCATTAGTAAGGTACACATCAATAACATGTATATCAAATATACCTTTCACTTTGCCATCCTTCTTATCCGCCAAATACTTGGGGCAGTTCCGCTTCCAGTGACCAGCCCCTTTGTAGTAGAAGCACTCAGTCTCAGGCTTAGGTCTAGACTTGGGCTTCTTCACTTGAGCAACAACTTGCTTGCCGTTCTTCTTGAAGTTCCTCTTCTTCCATTTGCCCTTTTTCTTGAAACTAGTGGTCTTGTTAACCATCAACACTGGATGCTCCTTCTTGATTTCTACCTCCGCAGCTTTTAGCATCGCGAAGAGCTCGGGAATTGTCTTATCCATCCCTTGCATATTATAGTTCATCACAAAGCTTTTGTAGCTTGGTGGTAGTGATTGAAGAACTCTATCAATGACACTATCATCAGGAAGATTAGCTGCCAGTTCAGTCAAGTGGCTGTGGTACCCAGACATTCTGAGTATATGTTAACTGATAGAACTATTCTCCTCCATCTTGCAGCTATAGAACTTATTGGTGACTTCATATCTCTCAATTTGGGGCATTTGCTTGAAATATTAACATCAACTCCTGGAACATCTCATATGCTCCATGACGTTCAAAACATCGTTCAAGTCCCGATTCTAAGCCGTAAAGCATGGCACACTGAACTATCGAGTAGTCGTCAGATTTGCCCTGCCAGACGTTCATAACATCTGGTGTTGCTCCTGCAGCGGGCTTTGCACCTAGCGGTGCTTCCAGGACGTAATTCTTCTATGCTGCAATGAGGATAATCCTCAAGTTACGGACCTAGTCCGTGTAGCTGCTACCATCGTCTTTCAACTTAGCTTTCTCTAGGAACACATTAAAATTCAAAGGAACAGTAGCACGGGCCATTTATGTACAACTACATAGACATGAAAAATACTATCAGGTACTAAGTTCATGATAAATTAAAGTTCAATTAATCATATTACTTAAGAACTCCCACTTAGATAGACATCCCTCTAGTCATCTAAATGATCACGTGTTCCATATCAAGAAACCATGTCTGATTATCACGTGAGATGGAGAAGTTTTCAATGGTGAACATCATTATGTTGATCATATCTACTATATGATTCACGCTCGACGTTTCGGTCTCAGTGTTCCGAGGCCATATCTGCATATGCTAAGCTCGTCAACTTTAACCTGAGTTTTCTGCTTGTGCAAAACAGGCTTGCACCCGTTGTATGTGAACGTAGAGCTTATCACACCCGATCATCACGTGGTGTCTCGGCACGACGAACTGTAGCAACGGTGCATACTCAGGGACAACACTTATACCTTGAAATTTAGTGAGATCATCTTATAATGCTACCGCCGAACTAAGCAAAATAAGATGCATAAAAGATAAACATCACATGCAATCAATATAAGTGATATGATACGGCCATCATCATCTTGTGCCTTTGATCTCCATATTCAAAGCACCGTCATGATCACCACCGTCACCGGCTTGACACCTTGATCTTCATCATAGCATCGTTGTCGTCTCGCCATCTATTGCTTCCACAACTATCTCTACCGCTTAGTGATAAAGTAAAGAAATTACATGGTGATTGCATTTCATACAATAAAGCGACAACCATATGGCTCCTGCCAGTTGCCGATAACTTTGTTACAAAACAGGATCATCTCATACAACAATTTATATAATCACGTCTTGACCATGTCACATCACAACATGCCCTGCAAAAACAAGTTAGATGCCCTCTACTTTGTTGTTGCAAGTTTTACGTGGCTGCTACGGGCTTAGCAAGAACCGTTCTTACCTATGCATCAAAAACGACAACGATTTTTCGGCAAGAGTGATGTTTTAACCTTCAACAAGGACCGGGCGTAGTCACACTCGATTCAACTAAAGTTGGGGAAACACACACCCACTAGCCACCTATGTGCGAAGCGCAGAGGTAGAACCAGTGTCATGAACGTGATCATGTAATGTCGGTCTGGGCCGCTTCATTCAACAATACCACCGAATCAAAGTAAGACATGCTGGTAAGCAGTATGACTATTATCGCCCACAACTCTTTGTGTTCTACTCGTGCATATAACATCTACGCATAGACCTGGCTCAGATGCCCCTTTTGGGGAACACATTATTTCAAAAAATATCCTACGATCACGCAAGATCTATCTAGGAGATGCATAGCAACGAGAGGGGAGAGTGTTTCTACGTACCCTCGTAGACCGAAAGCGGAAGCGTTAAGTAACGCGGTTGATGTAGTCGAACGTCTTCGCGATCCAACCGATCAAGTACCGAACGCACGACACCTCCGCGATCTGCACATGTTCAGCTCGGTGACGTCCCTCATACTCTTGATCCAGCTGAGGCCGAGGGTGAGTTCTGTCTGCACAGCAGCGTTTTGACGGTGATGACAAAGTTACCAACGTAGGGCTTCGCCTAAGCACTACTACAATATAACCGAGGTGGAAAACTATGGAGGGGGCACCGCGCGCGGCTAAAGATTAACTTGTGTTTCTATAGAGTGCCCCCTCCCCCGTATATAAAGGAGGGGAGGAGGTCCGGCCTCATGGGGCGCGCCCAGGGGGGATTCCTACTCCTAGTAGGAGAAGGTTTCCTCCTTTCCTAGTCCAAGTAGGGGAAGAATATGTGACGCCCAGGTAAAAGCTACAGTGATCCTCTACTAATGATGCCATGTCACCTCGATTATAGTTGCTAATCTCGAGTTAGTTCGAAACCGATTCAAATTCAAAATTAAAATATAGGCAAACAACAAAAGTTTTCAAACAATAAAACTAAAATGTTCGGGTTGTGCCAAATAATGTGTAGGTAATTATGGTGGAGAAACCACAGTTTTATAAAATATGTATAATACTATAAGATGAATAAAACTATAGACAAAACAATTAAATTAAATGCCTTTTCTATTTTGTAAAATACTAAATTGTTCTGTTTAGGGTAAATCTTTTTATGGCAGTGGGTTTAGTGCAATGCTAAATTTAGGAGTTGAAATTATGTTTTTACAAAATTAAAATAAAACAGAAAAGAAAAAGAAATAAAAGAAAAAAGGTTACAAAAACAGAAAACCTAAACTAAAAAAAAAAAGGGAAATAGCACCCCCACTGGGCTCCGGCCCAGCTGGCCTGCCCAACTAGGCCTTGGCCCAACTGGCCGAAACCAGTCAGACCGGCCCACCCGGTGCCCCCCCTGTATAACCCCTCACCCCCGCAAACCCTAACCTAACTCCCCCCCACTCCCCACGATCCCCATTCCCCCCCCACCCGCGCGAGAACTGGATCGGGGGCGCTCCAGCGCACGCCGCCCCGATCCCGTCGCCCCCGAGCCCGACGTCGGCGCCCAACCTGACGCCGCCCCACCGTCGCCGGCCTGCCCCGCCCCACTGCTCCTTCACCACACGCCATCGGCCTCGTCGCCGTCACCCTCCCGCCTCGCCGCCACGCCTGGACGCCAATGCAGATCGCCGCTGCCGCCTGGACCTCGCCGGAGCCGCCTCGCCGGAGCGCTTCCTCGCCGGATCTCCTCCACACCGCACGTCTTCCCCGTCCTCCCCCACGAGCCGCTACCCCGAGCCTCGCCGCCCATGTGCCCCTGCAAACGCTGGTGAGGCCGCCGGCCCCCGCCTTCCCCTATCCCACTTCTGTCGCCGACGACCCGCGCCACGTGCAGGCAGCGCCGCTCGCCCGCGCACACCACTGTCGCCTGCATCGCTCGACCCCGCCGGCAGCGCTAGGTCGCCGACCTCGCCCTGCCACTACTCCCTCCTCCGCGTGCGCCGCTTGTCGCTGCTCACGGCCTCCTCGCCCCGCTCCCTCTACCATCCCACGCCCCGTGCCCCTGCTCCACGGCTGCTGCTGCCTCCTCTACTCACCGCACCCGCCGTGCCGCTACCTCCCCAGGTCACCGTGGCCTCGCCTGTGCTGCTTCCTCGCCGCCTATTCCGCCTGGCCGGCGCCGTGGCCACCGGCCTCCCCCTGCACCGGCCCCCTTCCTCTCCCACTGGCCGCGTCGGGCGCCGGAGCCCACGCGCCCGCTCCGGCCCCATTCCGGCCTTGCCTCGTTACCGGGCAGGGCTACGGCTTCGCCCGCACCCGCCTGCCCGTTAAGGCCCCTGTGCCTATGACCAGTGGACCCGGCCCCAGAATGTTTAAAGAAAAAAAAGAGAAGGAATTAAAAAAATAAAATAAATAAATAATTTAATTAATTAATTAATTAATTAAGGATTTAATTATGTTAATTAATCATATTTAGATTAATCTAATCAGTAATTAACCTAATATATTAAATAAACTAATTAAAACCTGATTAGCTAGTCTCAGACTATGACAAGTGGGTCCCACTGGACCCACCGGTCAGGTTTGACTCTGGTCAGCGGACCGTTGACCGCTGACGTCACCCTTACGTCATGCTGACGTCATCAAACACTGTTTTGGATAATGTTGAACTAAATTAATTAAATAAATTCTAAAATTGATTTAAACCTTTTAAAAATCATATAAAATAAATCGTAACTCAGAGGGAAAAACTTTGTACATGAAAGTTGCTCAGAACGACGAGACGAATTCGGATACGCAGCCCGTTCGTCCGCCACGCGTCCCTAGCATAGTGAACCTGCAACATTTCACCTCCGGTTCATCTGTCCGAAAACGCGGAACCCCGGGGATACTTTCTCGGATGTTTCCCCCCTTCGCCGGTATCGCCTATCCCTACGTTAGGTCACCCCTAGCACAACGTATTGCCGCGTCTTGCTTTGTATTACATTTGATTGCTCTGTTATTTATTTTGTTCCCCCTCCGTTACATCTTTCCGGTAGACTACGAGACTGACGCTGCTGCTGGTACCCCGATCGACTACGGTGTTGACGACCCCTCCTTGTCTGAGCAACCAGGCAAGCCCCCCCTTTTGATCACCAGATATCGCCTACTCTTCTCTATACTGCTTGCATTAGAGTAGTGTAGCATGTTACTGCTTTCCGTTATTCCTATCCTAATGCATAGCCTGTCCTTGCTACTACTGTTGTTACCATTACCTGCTATCCTACTGCTTAGTATATGATGCTAGTGTTCCATCAGTGGCCCTACACTCTTGTCCGTCTGCCATGCTATACTACTGGGCCGTGATCACTTCGGGAGGTGATCACGGGCATATACGATTTACTTTACACAGTTACATTACCTGTGATACTGTTCGGAGATGGGGGCTGAAGGGGCAGGTGGCTCCATCCCGGTAGAGGTGGGCCTGGGTTCCCGACGGCCCCCGACGGTTACTTTGAGGCGGAGCTGCAGGGCAGGTTCAGACCACCTAGGAGAGAGGTGGGCCTGGCCCTGGTCGGCGTTCGCGGATACTTAACACGTTTAACAAGATCTGGGTATTTGATCTGAGTCTGGCCATTTGGTCTATACGCACTAACCATCTACGTGGGAGTAGTTATGGGCATCCCGGCGTCGTGGTATCAGCCGAAGCCTTCGTGACGTCAGCAACGGAGCGGCGCGCGCCGGATTGGACTGGAACGCCACTAGGCTAGGTCTGCTTCCGGCCGCCCACGCAACATGCAGGTGTGCTAAGGGCGATGGGCCCAGACCCCTGGGCGCTTAGGTTTAGACCGGCGTGCTGACCTCTCTGTTGGTCTAGGTGGGGCTGCGACGTGTTGATCTTCCGAGGCCGGGCATGACCCAGGAAAGTGTGTCCGGCCAAATGGGATCAAGCGTGTTGGGGTATGTGGTGCACCCCTGCAGGGAAGTTAATCTATTCGAATAGCCGTGATCTTCGGTAACAGGACGACTTGGAGTTGTACCTTGACCTTATGACAACTAGAACCGGATACTTAATAAAACACACCCTTCCAAGTGCCAGATACAACCGGTGGTCGCTCTCTCACAGGGCGACGAGGGGAGGATCATCGGTTAGGGTTATGCTATGCGATGCTACTTGGAGGACTTCAGTCTACTCTCTTCTACATGCTGCAAGATGGAGGTGGCCAGAAGCGTAGTCTTCGACAGGATTAGCTATCCCCCTCTTATTCTGGCATTCTGCAGTTCAGTCCACATATGATACCCTTATTCCATTTGATACCCATGCATATGTAGTGTAGCTCCTTGCTTGCGAGTACTTTGGATGAGTACTCACGGTTGCTTTCTCCCCCTTTTTTCCCCTTTCCTTTCTTTCTGGTTGTCGCAACCAGATGCTGGAGTCCAGGAGCCAGACGCCACCGTTGATGACGACTACTACTATTCGGGAGGTGCCTACTACTACGTGTAGCCCGCTGACGGTGACCAGGAGTAGTTTAGGAGGATCCCAGGCAGGAGGCATGCGCCTCTTTCGATCCGTATCCCAGTTTGTGTTAGCCTTCTTAAGGCAAACTTGTTTAACTTATGTCTGTACTCAGATATTGTTGCTTCCGCTGACTCGTCTATGATCGAGCTCTTGTATTCGAGCCTTCGAGGCCCCTGGCTTGTAATATGATGCTTGTATGACTTATTTTATTTGTAGAGTTGTGTTGTGATATCTTCCCGTGAGTCCCTGATCTTGATCGTACACGTTTGCATGTATGATTAGTGTACGATTGAATCGGGGGCGTCACAAAGAAGGAAGGAGAGGAAGAAGAGAAGGAAAGGGGGGCTGGCCCACTAGCCCTAGTCCAATTCAGTTTGGGCTAGGGGGGCACGCGCCACAGCTTGGCCTGCCTCCTCTCTTCCACCATTAGGCCCATGAGGCCCAATAACTTCCCGGGGGTGTTCTGGTAACCCCCAGTACTCCGAAACTTATCCGAAACGACCCGAACCATTCCGGTGTTCGAATGTAGCCTTCCAATATACGAATCTTTATGTATCAACCATTTAGAGACTCCTCGTCATGTCCGTGATCACATCCGGGACTCCGAACAACCTTCGGTACATCAAATCACATAACTCATAATACATATCATCATCGAACGTTAAGCGTGCACCCTATGGGTTCGAGAACTATGTAGACATGACCGAGACTCATCTCTGGTCAATAACCATTAGAGGAACCTAGATGCTCATATTGGTTCCTACGTATTGTATGAAGATCTTTATCGGTCACACCGCATAACAACATACGTTGTTCCCTTTGTCATCGGTATGTTACTTGCCTAAGATTCGATCGTCGGTATCACCATACCTAGTTTAATCTCGTCACCGGAAAGTCTCTTTACCTGTTTCGTAATGCATCATCCCATGACTAACTCATTAGTCACATTGCTTGCAAGGCTCATAGTGATGTGCACTACCGAGAGGGCCCAGATATACCTCTCCGATACATGGAGTGACAAATCCCAATCTCGATCTATGCCAACTCAACAAACACCATCGGAGATAGCTGTAGATCATATTTATAATTACCCGGTTACGTTGTGACGTTTGATAGCACACAAAGTGTTCCTCTGGTATTTGGGAGTTGCATAATCTCATAGTCATAGGAACATGTATAAGTCACGGAGAAAGCAATAGCAATAAGTAAACGAGCATAGTGCTAAGATAACGGATGGGTCTAGTCCATCACATCATTCTGTAATGATGTGATCCCGTTCATCAAATGACAACACAAGTCCATGGCTAGGAAACTTAACCATCTTTGATTAACGAGCTAGTCAAGTAGAGGCATACTAGGGACACTCTATTTGTCTATGTATTCACACATGTACTAAGTTTCCGTTTAATACAATTCTAGCATGAATAATGAACATTTATCATGATATAAGGAAATATAAATAACAACTTTATTATTGCCTCTAGGGCATATTTCCTTCATGTTAGACTTAAACTTGTTTGTCACATGTTTTATGATGCTCTCTTTGTGCTTCTTGCTATCCTTCTTGTGAGCATCATTAAAATTATCAATGCCTGGCTAACAGGCTTTAAAAAAGCTCTTGTTGGGAGACAACCCAATATATTTAGGTCATGTTTTGCCATAAATAATTCATCTAGCCTCTAGTTAGATGTGTTTTTGTGCTTTAATTAGTGTTTGTGCCAAGTAAGACCTTTTGGATAGCTTACAGTGATAGTTGATTTGATCTTGCTGAAAAACAAAAACTTTTGCGCTCAGGGAATTAATTTTCATTTTAGCAGAAGCGAGATAAAATACTGATTCTTTTTGCAAAAGATTAATAAACAAATTGTTAGGTCGTCCTAATTTTTTAGAATTTTTGGAGTTAGATAAGTATTCGAAATCTCCAGATTACTACAGACTGTTCTGTTTTTGTCAGATTCTGTTTTTTCGCGTGTTGTTTGCTTATTTTGATGCATCTATGGCTAGTATGGGGGGGGGGTATGAACCATGGAAAATTGGAATACAGTAGATATTATACCAATATAAATAAAGAATGAGTTCACAACAGTACCAAAAGTGGTGATTTATTTTCTTATACTATCGAAGCTTATGAGATTTTCTGTTGAGTTTTGTGTTGTGAAGTTTTCAGGTTTTGGGTAAGGATTTGATGGACAATGGAATACAGAGTGGCAAGAGCCTAAGCTTGGGGATGCCCAAGGCACCCCAAGGTAATATTCAAGGACACCCAAGAATCTAAGCTTGGGGATGCCCTGGAAGGCATCCCCTCTTTCGTCTTCGTCTACCGGTTACTTTACTTGAGGCTATATTTTTATTCACCACATGATATGTGCTTTTCTTGGAGCGTCTTGTATGATTTGAGTCTTTGCTTTCTAGTTTGCCACAATCATCCTTGCTGTACACACCTTTTGAGAGAGACACACATGAATCCAGATTTATTAGAATACTCTATGTGCTTCACTTATATCTTTTGAGCTAGGCAAATTTTCTCTAGTGCTTCACATATATATTTTTAGAGCACGGTGGTGGTTTGATTTTATAGAAATTGATGAACTCTCGCACTTCACTTATATTATTTTGAGAGTCTTTAAAACAGAATGGTAATTTGCTTTGGTTATAATTTAGTCCTAATATGATAGGCATCCAAGAGGGATATAATAAACTTTAATATAATGCGCATTGAATACTATGAGAAGTTTGATTCCTTATGATTGTTTTGAGGTATGAAGATGGTGATATTAAAGTCATGCTAGTGAGTAGTTGTGAATTTGAGAAATACTAGTGTTAAAGTTTGTGAGTATCGTAGCATGCATGTATGGTGAACCGTTATGTGATGAAGTCGGAGCATCATTTATTTATTGATTGTCTTCCTTATGAGTGGCGGTCGGGGACGAGCGATGGTCTTTTCCTACAATTATCCCCCTAGGAGCAAGCGCGTAGTACTTTGTTTCGATGACTAATAGATTTTTGCAATAAGTATGTGAGTTCTTGATGACTGATGTTGAGTCCATGGATTATACGCACTCTCACCTTTCCACCATTGCTAGCCTCTCTAGTACCACACAACTTTTGCCGGTACCATAAACCCACCATATACCTTCCTCAAAACAACAACCATGCCTACCTGTTATGGCATTTCCATAGCCATTACGAGATATATTGCCATGCAACTTTCTACCGTTCCGTTAATATGACACACTCCATTATCGTCATATTACTTTGCATGATCATGTCATTGACATCGTATTTGTGGCAAAGCCACCGTTCATAATTCTTTCATACATGTCACTCTTGATTCATTGCGCATCCCGGTACACCGCCGGAGGCATTCCTATAGAGTCATATTTTGTTCTAAGTATCTAGTTGTAAGTAAATAAAAGTGTGATGATCTTCAGTATTAGAGCATTGTCCCATGTGAGGAAAGCATGATGGAGACTATGATTCCCCCACAAATCAGGATGAGACTCCAGACGAAAGAAACAGGCCAAAAAAATGAGAGAAGGCCCAAATAAAAAAATGAGAGAAAAGAGAGAAGGGGCAATGTTACTATCCTTTTACCACACTTGTGCTTCAAAGTAGCACCATGATCTTCATGATAGAGAGCCTCCTATGTTGTCACTTTCATATACTAGTGGGAATTTTCATTATAGAACTTGGCTTGTAAATTCCGATGATGGGCTTCTTGAAATTGCCCTAGGTCTTCGTGAGCAAGCGAGTTGGATGCACACCCACTTAGTTTTCGTTTTGAGCTTTCATGAACTTATAGCTCCAGTGCATCTGTTGTATGGCAATCCCTACTCACTCACATTGATATCTATTGATGGGCATCTCCATAGCCCGTTGATATGCCTAGTTGATGTGAGACTATCTCCTTCTTTTTGTCTACTCTCCACAACAACCGTCTATACCACCTATAGTGCTATGTCCATGGCTCACGCTCATGTATTGCGTGAAATTTGAAAATGTTTGATAACGTTAGAAGTATGAAACAATTGCCTGGCTTGTCATCGGGTTGTGCATCATTTAAATATTTTGTGTGATGAATATGGAGCATAGCCAGACTATATGATTTTGTAGGGATAAGCTTTCTTTGGCCATGTTATTTTGAGAAGACATAATTATTTTGTTAGTATGCTTGAAGTATTATTGTTTTTATGTCAATATTAAACTTTTGTTTTGAATCATACGGATCTGAACATTCATGCCACAATGAAGATAATTACATGGATTAATATGTTAGGTAGCATTCCACATAAAAAAATCTGTTTTATCATTTACCTACTCAAGGACGAGCAGGAATTAAGCTTGGGGATGCTTGATACATATCCAACGTATCTATAATATTTTATTGTTCCATGCTATTATATTATCTGTTTTGGATGTTTTATATGCATTAAGATGCTATTTTATATGATTTTTGGGACTAACCTATTAACCTAGAGCCTAGTGCTAGTTCCTTTTTTCCCTTGTTTTAGAGTTCCGTAGAAAAGGAATACCAGATGGGGTCCAAACGGAATGAAACTTTCGCGATGATTTTTCTTGGGCCAGAAGACATCCACAGGGCTTGGAGTGCATGTCAGGAAAGCCACGAGGCGGCCACAAGGTCGGGAGGCGCACCCAGGGGGTAGGGCGCACCCCCACCATTGTGGGCCCCTCGTGACTCCACCTACCTATTTCTTCCACCTATATATTCTCAAATATCCCAAAATCTTCCAGGGGAGGAACGAAACCACTTTTCCACGGCCACAACCTTCTGTACCCGTGAGATCCCATCTAGGGGCCTTTTCTGGCATCCTGCCAGAGGGGGGTTCGATCATGGAGGGTTTGTACATCAACACCATTGCCTCTCCGATGAAGCGTGGGTAGTTTAACACAAACCAATGGGTCCATAGCTAGTAGCTAGATGGCCTTTTCTCTTTCTTTGATTCTCAATACAAAATTATCCTCAATGTTCTTGGAGATCTATTCGATGTACTACTCTTTTGCGGTTTGTTTGACGAGATCTGGTGAATTGTGGATTTATGATCCACTTATCTATGAATATTATTTGAATTTCCTTTGAATTCTTATATGAACAATTTGATATCTTTGCATGTCTCTTCAAACTATGGATTTGGTTTGGCAAACTAGATTGGTTTTTCTTGCAATGGGAGAAGTGCTTATCTTTGGGTTCAATCTTGCGGTGCTCGATCCTAGTGACAGAAGGGGAAGCGACACGTATTGTATTGTTTCCATCGAGGATAACAAGATGGGGTTTTCATCATATTGCTTTAGTTTATCCTGCTACATCATGTCATCTTACTTAATGCATTACTCTGTTCTTCATGAACTTAATACTCTAGATGCAGGCAGGAGTCGGTTGATGTGTGGAGTAATAGTAGTAGATGTTGGCAGGAGTCGGTCTACTTGACATGGACATGATGCCTATATTCATGATCATTTCCTTAGATATCGTCATTACTTTGCACTTCTCTATCAATTGCTCGACAGTAATTTGTTCACCCACCGTAATATTTTCTATCTTGAGAGAATCCTCTAGTTAAACCTATGGCCCCGAGTCTACTTTCCATCATACAAGTTTCTGATCTACAATTTTAGTTTCCTATTTACTTTCTTTGCAATCTTTTACTTTTCGTTCCATTTATATCAGATCTCACTTTGCAAATAACCGTGAAGGGATTGACAACCCCTTTATCGCGTTGGGTGCAAGTTGGTGTTTGTTTGTGTAGGTATTCGGTGGCTTGTGTGTTGTCTCCTACTGGATTGATACCTTGGTTCTCAAAACTAAGGGAAGTACTGATCTACTTTGCTGCATCACCCTTTCCCATACAAGGGAAAAACCAAAGCAACCTCAAGAGGTACCAATCATGACGATGCTTTGGAGATGGAGATCAAAAGCACAAGATGATGATTGCAATATCATGTCACATATTTTGATTGCATGTGATGTTTCTCTTTTATGCATCTTATTTTGCTTAGTACAGCGGTAGCATTATAAGATGATCCCTTGACAAAATTTCAAGGTATAAGTGTTCTCCCCAAGTATGCACCGTTGCGACAGTTCGTCATGTTGAGACACCACGTGATGATCGGGTGTGATAGACTCTATATTCACATACAATGGGTGCAAGACAGTTTTGCACATGCGGAATACTCATGTTAAACTTGACGAGCCTGGCATGTACAAGCATGGCCTCGGAATACTAGAGACTGAAAGGTCGAACGTGAATCATATAGTAGATATGATCAACATAGAGATGTTCACCATTGATGAGTACCCCATCTCACATGATGATCGAACATGGGTTAGTTGATTTGGATCACATATCACTTATATGACTTGAGGGATGTCTAGTTAAGTGGGAGTTCTTAAGTAATTTGATTAATTGAACTTAATTTATCATGAACTTAGTCCTGATAGTATTTGTATATCTATGTTGTAGATCAATAGCTCGCGATATAGCTCCTGCATATTTTTGATATGTTCCAACAGAAAAGTTGAAAGATGATAGTAGTAATGATGCGAACTAGGTCCATGATCTGAGAATTATCCTCATTGCTGCACAGATGAATTATGTCCTTGTTGCACCTCTAGGTGACAGACCTATCACAGGAGCAGATGCAGACGTTATGAATGTTTGACAAGCTCGGTATGATGACTACTTGATAATTTAGTGCGCCATGCTTTACGGCTTAGAAACGGGACTTCAAAAACGTTTTGGATGCAACGGAACATATGAGATGTTCCAAGAGTTGAATTGGTATTTCACACTCATGCCCATGTCGAGAGGTATGGGACCTCTGACAAGTACTTTGCCTACAAGATGGAGGAGAATAGCTCAGCCAGTGAGCATGTACTCAGAATGTCTAGGTAATACAATCACTTGAATCAAGTGGGAGTTAATCTTCCAGATAAGATAGTGATTGACAGAGTTCTCTAGTCACTATCACCAAGCTACGAGAACTTCGTGATGAACTATAATATGCAAGGGATGACGAAAACAATTCCCAAGCTCTTCGCGATGCTGGAATCGACGAAGGTAGAAATAAAGAAACAACATCAAATGTCGATGGTTAATAAAACCACTAGTTTCAAGAAAAAGGGCTAGGGACAGAAAGGGAACTTCAACAACAACAACAAACAAGTTGTCGATCCCATGAAGAAGCCCAAAGCTAGACCCAAGCCTGAAACTGAGTGCTTCTACTACAAAAGAAATGGTCACTAAAAGCAGAACTGCCCCAAATTTTTGGCGGATAAGAAGGATGACAAAGTGAACAAAGGTATATTTGATATACATGTTATTGATGTGTACCTTACTAATGCTCATAGTAGCGCCTGGGCATTTGATACTGGTTCAGTTGCTCATATTTGTAACTCAAAACAGGGGCTATGGAGTAAACAAAGATTGGCTAAGTACAAGGTGACGATGCGCGTCGGGAATGGTTCCAAGGTTGATGTGATCGCCGTCAACACGCTACCTCTACATCTACCTTCAGGATTAGTTTCAGACCTGAATAATTGTTATTTAGTGGAAGCGTTGAGCATGAACACTATGTCTGGATCTTGTTTAGTGTGAGATGGATATTCATTTAAATCAGAGAATAATGGTTGTTCTATTTATATGAGTAATGTTTTTTATGGTCATGCACCCTTGAAGAGTGGTCTATTTTTATTGAATCTCGATTGTGGTGATACACATATTCATAATATTGACGCCAAAAGATGCAAAGTTGATAATGATAGTGCAACATATTTGTGTCACTACCGTTTAGGTCATATTGGTGTAAAGCGCGTGAAGAAACTCCATGCAGATGAGCTTTTGGAATCACTTGATTATGAATCATTCGATACTTGCGAATCATGCCTCATGGTCAAGATGACTAAAACTCCGTTCTCCGGAAGAATAGAGCGAGATAATGACTTATTGGAAATAATACATACCGATGTATGCGGTCCGATGAATGTTGAAGCTCGCGACGCGTATCGTTATTTTCTGACCTTCACAGATGATTTGAGCAGATATGGATATATCTACTTAATGAAACACGAGTCTGAAACATTTTGTAACATCCCAATTTTCAATTTGGAAGTTACACATAGGTCATTAGAATGCATGTCATATTTCATTTGCATTTTGGTTATGATCCTAGAAATCTTAAGCTACCCAAGGACCCGAGGAGAGAGTTGGAGATTTCATAAATTTCATATACGATTTTTCTCAAATTTGAAAAGAGGATCATTTTGGTGTCAATATTTTTCTCTCTGAATATTTCTAATAATTAAATTTAAAGAGAGAAGATAATATGACTTCTTCAAAAAGAGAGGAATATTGGAGGAAAAATTTTAAAATCTAATAAATATTTTATTTGGATTTCATTTGCTATTTTATTTGAATTAGAAAAATGTGCATTTTTGAAAATTGCATTTTTAGGCCAAAAAATGTTCACTTTGTTCTAAATATTTTATTTAGACGGTGAAATTTGTTTTTGGCATTTTTACAATTTATTTTATTTTATTTGTATTTTTTCGGCGGAATTAAAAAAAGAAAAAAAAACTTCTCCACATGACTGGGCGAAGGCCCAGCCGAGCCGGGCCTCAGCCCCCCGCCTCCCTAGCCGACTCGGGACGGGAGTCCCGAGGTTCGCCGCCGCCGTCGCCGTGTCCGGTTCAGACACGAGCCGCCGCCACCTCCTCCCACAAGGCAAGCCCCCCCGGCACTTTATATATCGCCGCCCTGCTACCCTCTCCTCCCCATGCAGCCGCGCCGCCTCCCGCACTCCGTCGCATCGTCGCCGCTTTTAGCCGCCGCTGCCGCATTGCCGGAGCCGCCGCCCCGCACCAACGCCGCCGCCGCACCGTATCCCGCCGGAGCCGCCGCCCCCCGCCGTTGACCCGCCACCCATTCACCGGTATAAAAACCGCCCCGGTTCGTCGGTTCGCTTCAGTTTTTTCGATTCTAGATCTAGATCGGTTTTATTTTAGGGTTTGGGTTTTCTCGGTTTTTCTTGATCGGATCTGTTTAGCGAACGTTCACCCGAACGCCACTATTCATGAACGCGTTCGTCCGTTCGTCTCTGCTAGCGAACGTTCGTTCGTTAGTCTTTTCTTTTTATTTTAATTTCGGCCAGGGAGCTATCCGCGATTGTTTTTATCGCAGATTAGCCCTGGATCTTCGAACCTTCGCAACTTTTTGCTCACTCGTCCAAATCCAGTGAAACCAATGCCAAAATCTTCGTCTCGAGCCCCTCTTTATAGTTAATCAACTTGAACATGGTTTTACAAAATTTAAAATTTGGTTTCAAGCGGATTTGAATTCGAACTTCTTTTGACCGCAGTTTGTGTTTCATAGCTCCGTTTCGATTGATTATTTTTGCAAATTGAAGCTCTTCTCTTGAACTTTCGATTTGGATCTTTTCTCTTGAGTTTTACCCTTGCATATATTGCTTGAGTGCTTATGTATGTTATTGTTTGTTTGCGATAGAGTATCCGGAGTATGAAGCATACTACTACGAGTCACTAGGGTTTTCAGATCGTCAGCAAGGCAAGTAACACTTTGATCATATCCCTTATTACCCAGTTTTTATGCATTAATTTCAACCCTCAACATTGCATGAGTAGGATCTCCTTAACATGTGGGTATTGGGAAGTAGTTGATAGGGTAGAACCTATTGCCCGTTATGTAAACCTTGGGAGTTACTTCTACGTTATGCTTATACTGCTATGCTATGCTCATAGACGTGGTTTGGTTGAGTGTTTCCATTGACAGATGTGAGAGTTGTCAAATAATGGTTAACTTAAGGTGGCTACTTTAATACACATCTGGGTGTATTGGTTGAGGCACCCTGGAGTACCCAGTGATTGTCTGGGCACCTTGAGCAATCCAGAGCTGTCCTGGGATATCCCGGAGTACCCGTGTGATCATCCTATGGTTTGCCACCCAGGCTCAAAGGGATCATAAGATCATTCATGCTAGAAACTTCCGTGTGCAGCCACAAGCCAATATGGGCTCTAGCATAGTTGAGTAAGTTGTGGGAAACCTTTCCATGATGGGCTAGCATATGTAGGGGATTGTAGGTGTACCGGCCTATCTATCGGTTATGGGGACCTCTTCGGAAAGACTGTGTCTCGGTCATCCATTTCTCAAACATCATGCAGTGTGAGAAATACAACGGAGGAGATCGAGTCTTGTGGGGAAAAGTGCACAAACCTCTGCAGAGTGTACAAACTAATCATGGTTAGCCGACCACCATATTATCAGTAGTATCTCCCCCATGGATATAGAGTAGTCTGAGTACTTTGTAACGGTAGCTAGATCGATTGTATGCCCTTGTTTGAATTGAGTGGTGTGATATGATTGTGTTTGTCACATGTGCATATGGGTAGTGATTTCCCTCTAGACCTCACTCTATTCTAATCTCTTCCCTCTAAACCTATCAGATGCCTCCGAGACGTGACCCTGGATTTTTCTTTCCACCGGAGCTCACTAAGTTGATCCAGCAACAGAATGCCTTGATACAGCTACTAGTTCAGAACCAAGGCAACAACAACAACAATAACAACAACCCACCACCACCTCCTCCAGTTGACAACTTAGTCCCTTTCTTGAGGTTAAATCCGCCGGTGTTTTCCAGTAGCACCGAGACGATTGTTGCTAATGACTGGCAACGCAGGATTGGAAGGGAGTTGACCACTGCAGGTTGCATAGATGCTGAGAAGGTGCGCTTTGCCGCACACCAATTGGATGAACCCGCAGCCTCATGATGGGTGATACGTCTCCGTCGTATCTACTTTTCCAAACACTTTTGCCCTTGTTTTGGACTCTAACTTGCATGATTTGAATGCAACTAACCTTGATTGATGATGTTTTCAGCAGAATTGCCATGGTGTTATTTTTGTGCAAAAATAAAAGTTCTCGGAATGACTTGAAAATCAATGGAGAATTATTTTGGAATATATAAAAAATACTGGAAGGAAGATCCATGTCAGGGAGGCCACCACTTGTCCATGAGGGTGGGGGGGCGCCCTACCCCCTGGGCACACCCCCTGCTCGTGGGCCCCCTGACGCTTCACCGACCTCAACCCTGAATCCATATATTCACTTTCGGGGAGAAAAAACCAGGGAGAAGGATTCGTCGCGTTTTACGATATGGAGCCGCCGCCAAGCCCTAAACTCTCCCGGGAGGGCTGATCTGGAGTCCATTCGGGGCTCCAAAGAGGGGAATCCGTCGGCATCATCCTCATCAACCATCCTCCATCACCAATTTCATGATGCTCACCGCCGTGCGTGAGTAATTCCATCGTAGGCTTGCTGGACGGTGGTGGGTTGGATGAGATTTATCATGTAATCGAGTTAGTTTTGTTAGGGTTTGATCCCTAGTCTCCACTATGTTCTGAGATTGATGTTTCTATGACTTTGCTATGCTTAATGCTTGTCACTAGGGCCCGAGTGCCATGATTTCACATCTGAACCCAAAAATATTTCTCGTTTTTCTTTTGCTTGTTGTTTGGGGGTCGAGAGGAGAAGAACATAATTAAAATGTTAAAGCGGCTCTTATATACATTATTGTTGATCTAACAAAGAGCCCATATTACCTTGTCTTCTCTCTTGAATTGAATGCTTGCAGATTCCAGCTTAGTCCAATGCACGTGCACTATTATTATTATCCACATTATTTGGTCGTGCAAGTGAAAGACAATAATGATGATTATATGATGAACTTATTGAGATGAGAAAAGCTGGTATGAACTCGACCTCTCTTGTTTTTGTAAATATGATTAGTTCATCGTTCCTGATTCAGCCTATTATGAATAAACATGTTTGCAATGACAATTAGAGATTATATTTGCTTATCCCATGCTTAATTAGCTAGGAGCTTATAATGGTTTACCTTGCGTGCCAACATGCTATTAAAATGGTTGTGATGTGGTATGATAGGGTGGTATCCTCTTTTGAACGATTCAAGTGGCTTGTCTTGGCACATGTTCACGCATGTAGTTGAAACAAAATAAACATAGCCTCTACGATATTTATGTTCATGGTGCATTATATCCTACTCATGATTGCATTCGGTGTTGATTCATTTTAATGCATGTTCATGACTGTTGTCGCTCTCTAGCTAGTCGCTTCCCAGTCTTTTTCTAGCCTTCACCTGTACTAAGCGGGAATACTGCTTGTGCATCCAATTCCATAAACCCCAAAGTTATTCCATATGAGTCCACCATACCTACCTATATACGGTATCTACCTGCCCTTCCAAGTAAATTTGTATGTGCCAAACTCTAAACCTTCAAATAAACATTCTGTTTTGTATGCTCGAATAGCTCATGTAGCAACTAGGGCTGTTCGTATCTTCCATGTTAGGCGGGTTATTCTCAAGAGGAGTGGACTCTGCTCCTCACTCACGAGAAAATGGCTGGTCACCGGGATGCCCAGTCCCATGCTTTATGCAAATCAAATCAAAATAACAACAAACAAAACTCCCCCGGGACTGTTGTTAGTTGGAGGCACTCGTTGTTTTGAGCAAGCCATGGATTGATGCTTGTTGGTGGAGGGGGAGTATAAACTTTACCATTCTATTTGGGAACCGCCTATAATGTCTGTAGCATGGAAGATATCGCCATCTCTTGGTTGTTATGTTGACAATGAAAGTATAGCGCTCAAAATATTATTCATATCTATTTCAAAACCGAGCTCTGGCACCTCTACAAATCCCTGCTTCCCCCTGCGAAGGGCCTATCCATTTACTTTTATGTTGAGTCATCATCCTCTTATTAAAAAGCACCAGTTGGAGAGCACCACTGTCATTTGCATCCATTACTGTTAGTTTACATTGAGTATGACTTGACTGGATATCTTTTACCATGAATTACAATGTCCAGTCAGTCCTTGATCTTTAAAGGTGCTCCGCATTTATGTTTTGCGGTCTCAGAAAGGGCTAGCGAGATACCATCTTGTTATATCATATCATGATTGTTTTGAGAAAGTGTTGTCATCCGAGATTTATTATTATTTCTCGCTAGTTGATTAGGTCATTGATATGAGTAAACATGCGACATAAATGTTATTGTGAATATGGTTAGTTCATAATCTTTGCTGAAAACTTGAATGCTGGCTTTACGTATTTACAACAACAAGAGCAAATAGAGTTTGTAAAAGTTTTTCTTTATCACTTTTAGTTTATCAATTGAATTGCTTGAGGACAAGCAGAGGTTTAAGCTTGGGGGAGTTGATACGTCTCCGTCGTATCTACTTTTCCAAACACTTTTGCCCTTGTTTTGGACTCTAACTTGCATGATTTGAATGGAACTAACCCAGACTGATGCTGTTTCAGCAGAATTGTCATGGTGTTATTTTTGTGCAGAAATAAAAGTTCTTGGAATGACCTTAAAATCAATGGAGAATTATTCTGGAATATATAAAAATACTGGAAGGAAGATCCACGCCAGGGGGGCCACCACCTGTCCACGAGGGTGGGGGGAGCGCCCTACCCCCCAGGGCGCGCCCCTGCCACGTGGGCCCCCTGACGCTCCACCGACCTCAACCCTGACTCCATATATTCACTTTCGGGGAGAAAAAACCAGGGAGAAGGATTCATCGTGTTTTATGATACGGAGCCGCCGCCAAGCCCTAAACTCTCTTGGTAGGGTTGATCTGGAGTCCGTTTGTGGCTCCGGAGAGGGGAATCCGCCGCCATCGTCATCATCAACCTTCCTCCGTCACCAATTTCATGATGCTCACCACCGTGCGTGAGTAATTCCATCGTAGGCTTGCTGGACGGTGATGGGTTGGATGAGATTTATCATGTAATCGAGTTAGTTTTGTTAGGGTTTGATCCCTAGTATCCACTATGTTCTGAGATTGATGTTGCTATGACTTTGCTAAGCTTAATGCTTGTCACTAGGGCCCGAGTGCCATGATTTCAGATCTGAACCTATTATGTCTTCATCAATATATGAGAGTCCTTGATCCTATCTTGCAATTCTATAGTCACCTACTATGTGTTACAATTAGGCAACCCCGAAGTGACAATAGTCGGGACCACTCCCGGTGATGACCCTAGTTTAAGGAGTTCATGTATTCACTATGTGTTAATGCTTTGGTCCGGTACTCTATTAAAAGGAGGCCTTAATAACCCTTAGTTTCAGCTAGGACCCCGCTACCACGGGAGGGTAGGACAAAAGATGTCATGCAAGTTCTTTTCCGTAAGCACGTATGACTATATTGTTCTTCGCTTATTTACTTTTTCGTTGCTATTGTTATCATCACTACAAAACACCAAAAATATTACTTTTGCTACCATTACCACTACTATCATATTTCTTTGCTACTAAACACTTTGCTGCAGATATTAAGTTTCCAGGTGTGGTTGAATTTACAACTCAACTGCTAATACTTGAGAATATTATTTGGCTCCCCTTGTGTCGAATCAATAAATTTGGGTTGAATACTCTACCCTCGAAAACTGTTGCGATCCCCTATACTTGTGGGTTATCAGTGGGAAAATTACACATCCACGTTTCCCATAGCAAATGTCACTTGGGATCAGTTTCAGCAAGCATTCCGCACCACCCATGTCTCAACTGGAGCAATGAGCATGAAGAAGCGTGAGTTTCATAACTTATGACAGGGAAATCGTACTGTGGGGTAGTACGTGTTGAGTTTAGCAAGTTAGCCCGCTATGCCCCAGATGATGTGGCCACAGATGCCGTGAAGCATGAGATGTTTATGGAAGGGCTGAATGAGGAGATGAGTATGAAGTTGATGGTGGCAACATTCACCAACTACCAGGAGCTGGTAGATAGGGCCCTTATGATTGAAGGGAAGCAGCAACAGATAGAGAGCTGCAAAAGGATGTACAGACAGGGGATGTACAATTCTGGAGCTCAGCAGAAGCCTCGTTTCACCCTAAACTCGGGAGGACACACTCATAATCATGGAGGCCATACCCACAACGGAGGGAGTTCGCATAACCATAGTGGCCCCAAGAATGGGAATGGAAATGGAGGAAGCAATGGACAGAACCGTTCCAACCCAGCAACACCCGCCAGGAAGGATTTAAGTCACATTACTGGTTTCAAGTGCGGGAAGACTGGACACTACGCCATCGAATGCCCTGAAACAAAGAATGGAAACGACAATGGAAGCTCTGGGAAGAAGCCCAACCGTTTCAACAGGGGACAGCTGAACCACGTTAACGTGGAGGAAGTTCAAGAACAGCCTCATGCAGTTATAGGTAAGTTTTTGATTGAGTCATTTACTGCAATCGTTCTTTTTGATACTGGTGCATCGCATTCATACATTTCGAGGGGATTTGTGGATAAGTATAAGTTTCCCACCAAAGTTCTTAAGACACCTATGTAAGTAAGCTCGCCAGGAGCTAAGTATATGACAAGCAGTGGATGTTTTCAGAAGCCATTGACCATAGGTAGACATGTTTTCCCCTCAGACCTAATAATTTTGGAGTCCCAAGGATTGGATATAATATTAGGAATGGATTAGTTATCGAAGTATGGACACAAAAAAAATACACTTCCGTGATGATATGTGTTTGTCACAGTAGGTAACGTTTTCTGTCATGCATGTACATCCATGAAAATTTTATGACAGAATCAAGATAGTCATACCTGTGCTGTTGTAGAAGTGTTCCATGACATTACCATAATTATCATCACGGAAGTGTCCACTTCCATGACGATAAATCGTGCGTCACAGAAGTGCTTTCGTCAAGGGTGACCGACACGTGGCATCCACCGTAATGGAACGCCGTTAAGCTATCGGGTCCGGTTTTGGATCCGATAACCTGTTAACAGCCCCGACCAATGGGGATTTTCCACGTGTAAAATGATCATTGGCTGGAGGAAACACATGTCAGCTCACCGTTGGGACAGATGTCATCCACTCATTAAACCCAAAGCGTCTATGATACGTCGACATGTGGCATGGCCCAACAGAGACCCATTCGTGTGAAAAGGCTGGCCTGTTTGACTTGGTCAAAAGGTGGCGGGCCGCCCACGGCAAGCCTATTAACGACCTATTCTCATATAGCCCATCTACAGCCCGCTAATCCAGGGCCCGTTTATGGCCTATCCGAATTAGGCCCAGTAGCATCATCTGGGCTGTCCAATATATTTCCAGCCTGTTTTAACTTCCAGCCCATGTATGGCCCATGACGTATTTCGGCCCATATGAGTCCCTTTGTAACTCTTGTCCCATTAATGGCCCGTGGTGAAACCGACCCGGAATTAACAGTGTATGGCTTTGTACCCATTAGCGGCCTATTATTCCATTGGGTCATTTCCAGCCTGTGTTACCTTTCATCCTTCTGAGGGCCCATTTATTCTTGGGCTCATTTCCAGCATTGAGTTACTTACGGCCCGTTACTGGCCTTTTCTGCTTGTGGGCCAAATTCAGCCCGTGGATACAGACGACCCGTTTGTGGCCCGTTAATCTGTTGGGCATTTTCATAGCATGATCAAATATGGCCTATTAATGGCCCGTTATGGTCAGCCCACAAAACGTACGATTTCCACTCTAGCCCGTTTACGGCCCATTATACGGTCCGTACAAGGCCCATAGATGAGACGGCCCGTAGAAGGCCCATGGATCCTACGGGGCATAGAAGGCCCATTGACCCGACGGCCCGTAGAAGGCCCATTGATCCGATGGCCCATAGAAGGCCCATGGATCCGACAGCCCATAGAAGGCCCACGGATCCGACAACCCATAGAAGGCCATGGATCGTCCGTCCCGTAGATGGCCCATGGATCGTACGGCCCGTGGATGGCCATGGTCACTACAACGTTTGGGCGAGTTGGCCCCAGTTTGAACGACATAGCATATTCAAAGAATTATCCTACTCTATACTATCACCTCTAAAAAACATACACTATACAATAAAGAGACTAATGCATAGAAACGTAGAATAATCCTACACTATACAATAAAGAAATTACAGCCGATTATACCCACTGGGCATTATGGTTCGGCACCAGTGATAATAAAGCATACACAAACAACAAATTACATACACTGGGCAAATACAGCTCATACATCATGGACGCACATCAACATAACTTACCATTTGAACTATAATCTCTTCATAAAATAGGATTGGCCGGATTTAGATAGCACAAATTTCAGTCTGCAAAATGTCCAATTCCTTCGTTGTTACCTCAGTGTCTTGTTTCATTTTTTGACTCCTGCATCTAGTACCTTCATGTCCAGTCTCAACTTGTTGATTGTATGTTCAGAATCATGTACACGTTGTCTTGCCACCTCTAGTTGATGCTCGAGAACATCATCACATTCCAATTCCAATCCATAATCAGTCGGTAACGACCATGCCGCACTGCTCGCAGATCTTTGTGTTGATGTCACTTCATCCTGAAATGTTTCTGTAAGTACACATGATTAGGGCAAAAATATAGTTACAATAGTGAAGCGAGCAAGACAGACTATTTTGTACATGGCAAAATAGGACTAACAATAATGTTACACGTCATGAAGCATAAGAAGGTGATATTTTAAAAATTATAAAAAAGGTAGTCTGTGCAGCCTGCATACAGAAATCTCTCTTAGCTCACCAGAGGAGCATGATGTTGGGGCCCACTCCAAACCATAGACAAATTACAAATTTAGACAACACGTTGCATAGAAGTAAGCAAGCAGTTGGCCATTCTGTAGCTCAATTAAATTCTTAGGGAGCATAATGAACAACAGATGATTTCATACAAACATACTACAGCAAGCAAAACTATGCAATCATTAGCCTAGTATAAACTAGATTGTGAGCCTCATTTAATAATAGTTCGTTAATAGACTTCAAAGCTTCAGGCACACTTCGGCAGAGTAATTAAATGGTAAGGCCTTTAATTATGTCAACTAATAGTTATACAAGTACCCAACATCAGACATCATTCTTTGGGCATCTCATTAACTGAGGACAAATAAAGCAATTGAAAAGAGCAAATTAACTATGCCTGAAACAAACAAGGAATTGAACTGTTGAGTTGGATACAGTGACTTACCTTAACAGGCTGAAGAGGCTCAGCGCAACTCCTACTTCTCTTGCAAGGCTCCTTCCTAACATCTTGTACTTGGAAATCCTCAATCTTATCTTCATTGCACCTCCTCTGCAAGGTGACACAAACTAGTTATTCTTCTCCTTGGAAGATAAATCTGCATACTTTCCAGTCTGTGAACACAAAAGGATGAGATTATAAAAAAACAACACCACATAATGAAGCATGCCACATCTCTTGCACTTGCACACAACAAAATGAGCATTTACTATGTCTGCACTATGTAAAAACTAGGCATACCTTCGAACTGGATCTCCAGGTACTCTTGGAGAGCCTACTTTAGTGTACAGCCAAACCTTTATGTCACCTATGAGTTAGAAAAGGCCCCACTATAGCATCCCTTAGTGTTTAAATCATTGACAAGCTCTGTTAGAGTGTTAGGTCAAGAACAATAAGTAATCAAAGCAAACAGTCCTAGTATGGCTGGCTGATGCAAATAAGCAATTGAACAGATGTGTGAGCAAATCTTACATATCAAGAAAAGAAGCAAAGAAGGAGGCTTAAGGACCATCACTTGACTAACCAGATTTAAGGGGCATTTAAACATCATGTGCAACGTATGAACAAACATAAACATTGCATATTCCATATTCTACAATGGAATGCACATGTATTAGGTTATGCCATGTATGATGATGCCTAAATGTACACTATAGCAGGCAGGAGTGATTCATCATTCCACGCACAATTGAATTGCAGGTTAAGGGCCAGTTCTATTCCGTCTTTTCAGGGCTTATTGTCAAAATAAGCCATAAAAGATGTAAAGCAGTCATTTTTGAGTTATGGGCTTGGACTTAACTAATTTCGCTTTGGAGGGGGGTGTTTTGGGTAGAACCTCACTAAAGATTGAAGGGAAGGGGAATAGTGAAATGACTCTGTTGTCTGCCTATATTACACTCAAAATGCAACTGGTGACACCCGCGTCACACCTCACCCTCAAGTAAAAAACAAACACGCAAGCGTTCATTGCCCTACCCGCTTGCATCTCCTCTCCCCATTCCCTCTACCTCGATACCCTGCCTGCAACACTAGGGTTCCTCCAGCAAGCTGTCACCACTGGTCCCATCTAGCCTGGTCCTCGACGATGCTCTTTCCAGCTAGGCTACATGGCCGGCGGGTAGGGGCAAATCTCCCTGGCTGCTCCTCCCTCTGGTGTCGCCCCTCATTCTCATGGTCTCCAGCAGCCGCTCCACTGTGGTTCGTCCAACGCACTACTCCAACAGGCGCTGCACAACTACGGCTGATGCCACACTACGGCAGAAGGCACCTTATTCCCCTCCCCACCTCCCAGGCCATGGCCTTGAGGTGTTGTTGAAGGATGAGCTCATCCAACAAGGTGAAGATCTCCTCTCATTTTTTGCCAAATTTTCATTCTGATCCACTATACGATGAATTGCTATGAGCTGCTTCTGCTGCTGCTATATGATGCATTGCTATGAGCTGCTCCTGCTGCTACTATATGATGAATTGCTATGAGCTGCTACTGCTGCTATATGATGAATTGCTATGAGCTGCTGCTGCTATATGATTAGTTGCTATAAGCTGCTCCTGCTGCTGCTGTATGATGAATTGCTATGAGATGCTCCTGCTGCTGCTATATGATGAATTGCTATGAGCTGCTCCTGCTGGTGCTATATGATGAATTGCTATGAGCTGCTCCTGCTGCTGCTATATGATGAATTGCTATGAGCTGCTCCTGCTGCTGCTATATGATGAATTGCTATGAGCTGCTGCTAGTATATGATGAATTGCACACTGTTGCTGCTGTATGATGAGTTGCTATGAGCTGCTACTGCTGCTATATGATGCTTTCAGGTGGTGCTGCTATATGATAATAACCAGCCACTTGGACCATCGAATTTCAATAAATAATTGTTCTTCATTTAAATGTGGGTCATGCATTTTTCGTTTAAATTAGGCAATGGGATCTCTATGGAAAACATTGACCAAAGTAGATTGTGCCAAGTAGATGGTATCTTTGTATTTGCATTTTGATCAACTAGTGAAGGTCTGTTTTCCTATCATATTAATTACTGCACTGGGTTCAATTTGTGATGTTTGCAAGTCAAATTAATTTTCATATGGGCAGCAAAATGAAAAAATATAATGCAATTTAGACTTTTCACTGATCATACCAAAGATAAGCTGAAAACGCAATGAACAGAACTGGTTGGCTTATTACATGGAGCTTATATTCACATGTGCTTATTTTCTTAGGATAACTCATAATAACTGTCCCTAAGAAACTTGGCCAATAGAACTGACATACAAATAACATGTCACAATGATTGCATTGGAGGAGTGACGTACCATAGCACATTGTATAGGCTCACTACTGGCTCTCCTCTTTTTGCGATGTTCCATGAAATTGCCACATACATCTTGTACTTTTTCATTGTGTAACCCTATCTGCAAGTTGACACGGCTAATTTCAGACATCTCTACATGATAATACATTGCATATCCCTTGCGCATATTTAAACCACCAATTAATGATTGTGTGCGTAGCATAAACTAGCCATGACTCTGTGTGCTGGACTAGCAGGCACTCTAAGGGAGCCTAATGTAGTGTACTGGAATTCCTACATGCCACCTATGATTTTGTGTAATGTACTGCCTCTGTTCCTAAATATATGTCTATGTAGAGATTCCAGTATGGACCACATACAGATGTATATAGATGCATTTTCAAGTGTAGATTCACTCATTTTGCTCCGTATGTAGCCTATAGTCGAATCTCTAGAAAGACTTATATTTAGGAACGGAAGTACAAGGTAGTATAATGTATGACATCTACATATCTAATTTAGCAGCCAGTAGTAGAAATCATTGTCTGCACAAAGGGATTACTGATCGAAAATCCTAGCAAAGCACGCTGGCAGGCACAGAATAATACAAGAGAGAGAGACACGCTTACAAGATCATAACAATGCCTCCCTCCAGGATCTTGGTTGGCCAAGCTATTAGATCCAGAAGAAACATCATCGTTGTAGTTTTTGTCAGCTGCATAACAGGTAACAGCGACCTGTTAGTATATTTGAAGTACATCGGGCAGGTGATGCCGGACGGGTTTAAAGGTGACAAGTACCTAAGCCGTGGCGGGTGCTTGGCATCTTGCCAGACTGTGGGAATCAGGTTAGAAACATAAAGGGTGATGATGCTGCGCTAGATGTCAGGGTCTGGTAAGGATATCAAGAACCGTGGAGTAGGGTGTTTGTGGAGCGGCTCCGATAGGGTGGACTACGGTGTGGGCGAAGCGGATCTGTGGCCGTGGACAAGGGCGTAGGTGAAGCTGCTTCGGTGGTTGGGTTAAGGATGGTGTCGACGATGCAGATCTATGGCCGTGGACGGGGCGTCAGAAGCTGCTCCGGTAGGTTGGATGAGGGTGCGAGGAAGCGGATCTGAGGCCGTGGACTTGTGAGTTGGCAAAGCGGCCCCGGTAGGGTTGAAAATGGTATAGGCGAAGCTACTCCGGTGGGGTTGACGATGGTGTCGGTGAAGCGGCTCTGGTAGGGTTGAGGAAGGTGTCGGCGAAGAGAATTAGAGGTCGTCAACGGGGGCGTCGGTGGGGCGGCTCGGGGGGGGGGGGGGGGGGGGACGCCGCGGTAGATGCGCTAAAGTTGACGGGAGTACTAGCAAAGCAGATCCGGCGCCATGGACAAGGCCGACACTGAATGGGTTGTGGTATAGTGGTGGATGAGCAGTATACTTGTTTCTAGCGGAGGTGGCAGGGTTAGATGCGGCCGCAGAAGCAAATCCGGCGAGGTGGACGCCGCTGGCAGTGAATGGGCTCTGGTAAGCCGGTGGATGAGCAGTCTAGGGTTTCGAGAGGGGAGTGGAGAAAGGCCGATGAAGTACGGACGGTGTGATGTGAGATGCTCTGGTGCTGTGGAGTTAGTCGTTTTTGCGGGAGGGGGAGAGGAAATGGGGGTGCCATGTAGTGGGGGCGGTATTGTAACTGTTGGTTTCTGTGCACCAAGGACAAAAGGGGAATTTCGCATGCTAAAGACTAAGGTGGCGGAAATTTTAGAAGGAGGCAGGAGATTTTGCCGCCCGCGGGACCGTTTGTATCCAGTTTCAACTAATTTTGGACCGTGCTAGCGGGTAGGTCATGCGAGACTGTGTACACAGGGCACGCATCAACACTTAATAACTGGTGTGAAGTCCACCCCAGAAAAAAAACAATAACTCAGGATGATGCACCGATAACTTGGACATTCACGCGGGTGCGCCCAATCGTACGGGTGTAGTGGCGCATTCACAAAAAAGGGATCAAATGCTCAGCCTATGTATTTCTCGTGTAAATAGATAATTTAGTGCAATTGGTTATTTACTTTAAACATAATGCATTGGCGTGTTAGTGTAGAGGCGCACAAAAAGAAATGGATATTGTAGTCCGCTACTTAAAAGTGTTACCTCATATGATTACATAGCCTCAATTTCATAAATTGCATACCCGTTGAATTCATATATGGATATTACATATAATACTTCATAATAGAACCTTAAATCATCCAAGACTAATGATTTTGAATGCAAGAGTAACAATGGTGCATGTACATGATAGCTACATTGGTTGCTTGAAGAAACATCACTGTAGCTTTGGCATGCACAACTGAAAAGGTTTATTTAAATAGAAAAAAATGTGATATGTGAGTGTCCAATCTTTATAGCGTTGAATAGATATTGTACCTTTGGCCACGATACGAAGTAGATATTGATTTATGTTCAAGCGATGCATGTCCACGATCGCTAGATAGTGATACGTGAATGAATTGTGCAATCTCTCTCACATGCATACATATCTCATTTCCCTGTGGGCATCGGAATCACACATGCGCACTTCGTGTATTTCTCTCCCTCCGTCAAGGTTAGAATTCGTCTTTCTAATCCGTCCTACAAGTCTCTCACACAGAAACACACATGCTCTCTCTGTCAAACACGCCCACCCCTTTAATTCCGCCCACCCACAGCCACTAATGTCTCAAAGTATAATAATGTCTCTCACACACATGCCTAAGGTTAACTTGAGTTCCGGAACCATATGAATACATACAATGGGATTCCAGCAGAGCACCTTTTGTTTCGAGATTTCGCTCTCTCTCTCACACACACGCGCGCGCACACACACACACATTGTTTCTCGCTTCATTTTTCTGGCACTTGCATGCACACAATTTTGTTTATCTTCGTGATGCTTTAAGTATGCCTCGCACAAATTCTATCTACCTGTCCCTTAATATAGCCAGATATGTGTCACACAAACTCCTTCTCCCTACTAGCAAGATGCCCATGCGTTGCACCGAACATCAAGATGCATTTGTATGAATAGTTTATCTTGTGGGAGAAAAGGATGAATAAGGGAATGCCTTATTTGCAAAAGCGGAGAGGGGTGTGGGTATCATTTTGCAAAATTGCCACAGTTTCCTTCCTATCCGTCGAGTATAAATCAGATGGCCTATATTGCAGGATGGCAGGAACACCATCATCACCAACTCTGTTTTTTTATAAGAGTAGGGATATGTAAGTGTCACTGCCCCCCCCCCGACACACCCACCCACACCCACACAACCACACACACACACTTCCCAACACCGAAGGAGTAGGGTGACACCTCGATATTGATACTAATCTATCGACTGGCTTCTCTCTCAAACACACACACACACGCACACACACACACTACCCGATACCGAAGGAGTAGGGCGGCACCTCATTCTAGATAGTAATATATCTACTCCTCTTTCAAACACACACATACTCACACACACTCGCTAGTTGTGCCTCTGTGCCTACCGCGCACACTCTCGATACGTCTTTCTCTCCCGCCCGCTCCCCCCACCCCAACAATGACAACAGAAGGGCGACAACTCGATCTAATCGTAATCTGTCAATTGGTTTCTCTCTTGAACATTGTGTCTCTGTGCCTCACTCAGTAGCCCCCTCGATATGTAGACTTCTCGCGCGAGCACAGCTATACTGACGATGACGCTGAACCCAGTGTGCCTCGTTTTTACTGGCCTCATGTGATAGTTTTCACCCTGTTTTCTGTTAATTAACAAGGCAACCTTTTCTTTGTTACTACTAGTGAATCTGAAATCATTCGGGGCAGACATAAAATATATCACTTCAACCCAATTATTGCAGGAACTATTTTAAAAGAAACTAGCTAGATGCCTATGCATTGCACGGAACATCAAGATGCATTTGTATGATTAGTTTATCTTGTGAGAGAAAAGGATGAACGAGGGAAGCCCGTATTTGTGAACGTGGAGAGGGGTGTGGGTATATTTTGCAAAATTGCCATAGTTTTCTTCCTATCCGTTAGATATAAATCCGACGGCCTATATTGCAGGAGGGCACACACACCATCATCACCAACTCTGTTTTCTACTCCTTGCATTCCTAAATATTTGTATTTTTAGAGAGTTCAACAAGTGACTACATATAGAGAAAAATGAGTGAATCTACACTCTAAAATATGTCTACATACACATCCGTATGTGGTGGTCCATTTGAAATCTGAAAAAGACAAATATTTAGGAATGAATGGAGTATGAGAGTAGACATGGAGATATATCTCCAGCATGGTCTACAACAAAAATGTGCTGGACTGGGTAGCGCCGGATGCTCACAATGTAATGACATGAGTTCGAATTGTATCTTTAACTTTAGATTTTTATATTATATATTACTTATTTAATATATACTTCTTTCATTATTGTACTGATAGTGGAACCCACAGAGTACTTAGAATACAAGATTAAGGATGGACTTGTTTCTTTTTAACTTTCTGTACGAAGCTGTAGCCACCCTGCAAGTCACGTGTACACTGTACATGCAATTAACTTTTTATAGAGGGACAATCATACACGCAATTAACTCAAATGGATTGGATTTCACTCTATTATTTCCAGCTTAAGAGCATCTCCAACGGAAGCCGGCAAATTTCCTCCCGCTTCCTTTAGCGGAGGACGACATCAAACGCAAGTGGCATACATTTTCACAACTCTAACCAACCAGATGAAATTCGTGCAAACACGGACTAATTTCCTATAAGGATGAAGCATTTCGTATAAAAAATCCGGATCTTCAAATAAACATGATGGATTTCATTACATTTACATGAACTAAGTGGTGCCAATCCGGCTCTCTTGGAATAATTAATACTCCCTCCGTCCGGAAATACTTGTCCTAGAAATGGTTGTATCTAGACTTATTTAGTTATAGATACATCCAATTTATCCATTCTTAGAACAAAAATTTCCCGCCAGCAGGAGAGGAAGTACATAATAAAAATGGCCGCCCACGGATCCCTTTGTCTTCCTCATGTTCGGCAGACACTTTGCGGGGTCAACGAAGGTCCTCGGAAGAGACAAAGAAGCAAAGAAAGCACTTGAAGGCGCAGTCGTCGCCTCAACGGTGGCCTTCAAGGGACCCTAGTGGCAGCGGCCTCCCGTGTTCTATTTCTCCATGATGATGGCGGCGGACATGGAGAAGCTGGCCACCGAGTCATCGCTCTCCATGCACCCGGCTTGTCTCTGCCTGCATGGCGCTGCCGCAGGCATGGGAGGCTCGCCCGCAGACACGGGAGGCGCAGCACCGCAGGCACTGGTGGCGCGGTACGACGCGGCAGCGACAACAGACGTACCGGTGTGCTCGCCACCGTGCCGGCGTGGAGCAAATCGCCACTCCTCATCGAGCTAAACTAGAGCGGCGAGTTCTAAACCACGCGCCTGCTTGGGTCGGCAACTGGCTCTGTCGGGCCAAGCAAGGTTGGTGAAGCACCGAGCGGCCTCGCCCGTATCCGGAGGGCTCGGCGGGCCACCCAGTCGGGTAATATGCCAGAGAACGGCTCCTCGAAAGCCATCGGAAGAGTGGAGAAAATGGTGAAGGAGGATACGGGGGAGCGGCGGAGGGGTGCCATTCTTGCCCGCTGTCTGTCTGGCCTCGTATAAATAGAGGGCGGACGGTAGGAGCTTGGCTGCCATCTGGCCTCATTTAAACTGAGGGCGGACGGGAGGAGCTCGGCCGGTGTTTCGTTTAATTCCGGACCGCTCATGAACGGATGTGTGGCCGCAGTAGGTTTCTCGGTTTGCATGCGGGTTCAACGGAGGGGTTTGACGGAGGCGAGGAGATGTGTTCAGCCGGGCATGCAACGGGCGGCGCAGTACTATTCGATTTGACAGCGGGCGGCGCAGTTCCCGATACGGCTTTAATGCAGACGAGCGAGGGAGTAGCGGTTCCCGAAATGTTGAATGGCCAATCCATCCTCCTTCAATTAATGCACGAGGGAAGTAATGGGAGGAGGACCGGGAAAAGAGGCTGCACGATGTGAATGCAACGTAGTTTGCCCTCATATAAAGGCGCCCCTCCATTCCAATGCATCTACCACATCGTATGCACCTAGGCATTTGCCTAAGCACCTACACTAAGCGCAAAAGAGCTCACTCCAGACCCATGGGGGCGATGCGCGCGAGTGGCCAGCGGCTGTGCCAGATGATCCACGATGTCGGCCTCCGGCATGGCGCTGAGGATCGTCTCCAGATGGTGTTGGAGACCGGCTGGTGGATGGCCGGCATCGACGCCAACTACGACTCTCAGTTGGACCAGATGATCGTTGCCACCACCAACAAGTTCACCATCCTCAAGAAGCTCGCGGACGACATCGTCGTACTCCTCCAGCCCGTGTGCCTGGTCTCTTCATTGCCTGCCACCCTAATCGGCCTCCATGTCCGGAACCTCATTCAAGCACTGGTGGCCCTGCGACTGCCCGCCGACGCCACGAAGAATGTCCACCTGGAGGTCGTGCTCGCCACGAGGTGCCTCGCCCTGCAAGAATTCTTCAACCTACACATCCACGTGTATGAGCAAATCATGTACATAGGTATCTACAAGGCCAGTGAGGACGCTACAACGTTGGCCTTCCTCAACCGGCTGGAATCCTTGGATGCCTTTGCTGATAAGCACCTCGACCTCGCCACAAAAGCCGCCGCTCCTTAGCCGCCGGTCTGTGGCCCGACACACTAAGTTGAGGAGGAGGAGGTAGTACGTTGATGGATGCATCTTTCTTCTTGCCTTCTGTAACCACCAATGCGATCGCATCATCATCGTGGCCTTAATTCTTATTGTGTTGTTGCATTCTCGTTCCAGTCAATACCGACATGTGCGATCCCTTTGCTTAATTATATGCATCATTGTAACTAGTACTCCATCCGTCAATTTATAAGTAGTGCTTACCTTTTCCATCAACTTCGTGCAACGCGCAGGCATCTTGCTAGAAACACTAGAACATGTCGGACCGCGTGATGCGCCAACCTAGCTACTACGTACCTTGCTTATCTAGCGGAAATAGCCCCACCCTAGCATTTCCAATAGTTATTTCTATCTATCGATCGTACCAAGGAGCAGAACGAAAATGTTACTATTTATACATGTTTCTCTACTCCTACTCCTATAAAAGACTCAATTGGTGATGGTGGTGTGTCTGCCATCTGTCATTTCTGACCATTAGATCTGCATCTACCAGTTGTGAGGAAAGTTGTGGCATTTTTGCAACAATAGCCCACTTCTCTGCTCCAATTTGCAGAAAACCCTTATTATCTTGAAAGCAACCACATCCCTCCCTCACCTCATCAAAACAACCTGACAAATATATACTCCTATAAAAGACTCAGTTGGTGATGGTGGTGTGTCTGCCATCCGTCATTTCTGACCATTAGATCTGCATCTAACGGCTGTGAGGTAAGTTGTGGCATTTTTGCAACAGTAGCCCACTTCTCTGCTCCAATTTGAAGAAAACCCCTTATTATTTTGAAAGCAACCACATCCCTCCCTCACCTCATCAAAACAGCCTGAGAAATATATCTCTACTCTTATAAAAAACAGAGTTGGTGATGATGGTGTGCGTGCCATCCTGCAATATAGGCCGTCCGATCTATATCTAACGGATAGGAAGGAAATTATAGCAATTTTGCAGAAAGATACTTGCACCCCTCATCACATTTGCAGATAAGGCCTTCCATCATTCATCGTTATCTCCCATAAGATAAACTACACATATAAATGCATCTTGATGTTCCATGCAACGCACGAGCATCTTGCTAGTACTCCTATAAAAGACTAAGTTGGTGATGGTGGTGTGTCTGCCATCCGTCGTTTCTGACCATTAGATCTTCATCTAACGGTTGTGAGGTAAGTTGTGGCATTTTTGCAACAATAGCCCACTTCTCCGCTCCAATTTGTAGAAAACCCCTTATTATCTTGAAAGCAACAACATCCCTCCCTCACCTCATCAAAACAACCCGAGAAATATAATTTGAATGAAAATTACTCCCTCCGTTCCTAAATATTTTTCTTTCTAGAGATTTCAATAAGTGACTACATACGGAGCAAAATGAGTGAATCTACACTTCAAAATATGTCTATATAATCTGTATGTGATAGTCCATTTGAAATCTCTAAAAAGACAAATATTTAGGAACGGATGGAGTAATATATTAGGAGTATATCAAAACAAGAGTGATTTCTTTCAAGTTTGTGAACAAGTACTACTATTCTACAACTTTGGATCCCTCGCAACGCACGGGCACATTGCTAGTAAAAGGAAAAGGCCTATCGCGTTTGCGTCGCACTCCCCCCACACACGCCCGGGAATCGGGAGTACTCCACGGCCCATCCGGCATGACACATAGCTTAGGGAAGGCGTGTTTCCTAGCATATTCACTTTCATCTGGGACCACCGTTGAGCAAACCGACTATTGGCAAACCGCACCCCGATCGCCGCCAGGTTGGAAAACAGAAACGAGGGGAAGATCTAGTTGTAGCACGGAAGCCAAGAAATTTGGTGTCAGATGGGGCTTGTTGATAGAGTAGGAGCATTCCATACTACTCTACTCCTACTAGTACCAAGTTTGTAGTACTATACAACTAGTACTACCACTCTACAACTAGTAGGTACGTGCACGACACAACATCGTATGAACAAAAAACGGGAAGATCTTGTTTTGCGTGATTTATCTTTTTTTCAGTCAATGTAGTATTTATAATATGATGTGGGGGGCACCCATGAAGCTTATGTGGCTTGGTTGCATGGCTACGAAAGGTTAGAGAAAAATAAATAGATAATATGTTTAGAGTGCACTCCACTAAACAGATATACTTTGGATCAATTGCAACGGGCCGGCACATCTATATCTATACTCCCTATATAGTGTGTGAATAACTTTGAAAGTTGGTCGTTGGATGAAGCCAATCCGACGGTATAAAGATGGCAAATCCAAGCACTACTGGCCGTTGGATATCATCTACATTCCACAAAATTCTGCCACATGTAGAATCTAGAAGACTCCATGGTTGAACTTCATTCATGACTAACTTTGCCACAACTAAGCTTAGGCAAAGTATGTCTGCCACAAAAAATGTGGCTAACAAAATGGCCACCACAAGTGTGGAAAGATTTGGCAAGAAGTTGAGTCTATGACATGTGGACCATGTAGCTAGAAAAGGGTGGCAAGCCACAAGTGTAGCAATTAACCAAACACATTCCTGGTGCGTTTCGTATGGTGTATGAAGGGTGCATGATCCCAAGAGTTCCCTTCTCGACCCACTTTTGGGTGTTTGGTAGAGTGTATGGAGGGTGCATGAGTCCACACTAGATTACCAGAAATACACTAGAAGCATGCATGAAGAGAGCATACATGAAGAGGGGTGTTGAGTTGAGAGCATGCATGAAGAGGGAACAACTATGCTGAGACAAGAATGCAACCAAACACACTTGTGGCATGCCTAAGCTTAGGTGTGGCAACCTTAGGCCGCAAACAAAACCATAACTTTGAAAGTTGGTCATTGGATGAAGCCAATCCGATGGTACAAAGATGGCAAATCCAATCACTACTGGCCGTTGGATATCATCTACATTCCACCAGATTTTGCCACATGTAGAATCTAGAAGACTCCACATGTAGAAGCATAATGCACAAACCACCAGAATCTCAAGCGTGCAATGCACGTGTACCTTACTAGTAGTTGCTAGTAGTAAGAAACAAATTCCGGGTTTGGCACGAACTCGTACTGCAGGAGCACCACAAGGCCTGCCGCAGGAGTTACATTTCCTTCTCGGGGCCCACGGGACCGAACTTCAGTGGCTTAGTGCCCGGCCTATGAGTCAATGACATGGAGACCTTAAATTCGGCTGGCCCACATGTCACTCTCATGGTGGTGGTGTGGTTCGCGACTCACTCATTCGAGATGAACCGGCCGGTGGTGGCGTGGCCGTGGCGAGGGTGCCACAGCTAGGCGTTGGTGCGTTACGAGGCGTAGATGGCCACACCGGCGGGTACTACCTGTAGTACAGAAGTACTCCAGCTGAGGATTGATGCCCAGGACGAAATGTGTCACAGCCGCTGGATGAAAATTCGATGGTGCGGGAGTACGGATCGGAGCACTGCAACGGAGCAGGCAAACCGCGTCCAATCGGGTGTGGCTGTGGTAGAAAGTTGACGGTCGCCGTAGTTCAGCTGACCCGCATGTCATGCACACAAAGGCAGGGGAGCGGTGGGGCTGAGAGGGATGAGGTGCACGTCGGGGGGATGAGGATCCCCTGACGTGAACAATCCTACCATTCTATCACTGACATGTGGGAGCCGCAAGCGTGGGTCCCACCAGCCAGCGAAAGAAAGGCGGGGTAAAGCAGTGATAGCCACGTCAGAGAATCCATGTTCACGTCGGGGGACGTCGTGCTTACAGGTAGGGTTGGAGCGGCGTCGTCGGAATCGCGTGTGGATGTGGCAGTGGTAGAAACAAGAAACGTGATGGTCGCCGTGGTTCAACTTCCATGGACAAGCTGTCATGTCTGCTGACACATGTATATGAAAACTAGAGTGTTTATATTTCAAGCACATTAACAAGTATTATTCTACTACTTTGGATCCATTGCAACACACGGGCCAGTACATTGGTAGTAGTGTCTATCTCTATCTCTAGTGGCCTTCCCTCGTTCATCCTTTTCTCTCACAAGATAAACTACTCATACAAATGCATCTTGATGTTCCGTGGTGACAAACCAGGGGACTTGCTTCGTATGGGACACATCCTACAATATACTCCCTCTCTCCCAGTTTATTTGTTTTGAATCTTTTCGTTTTATAAGTTTCAAATTCAAATTTAGAGGGGAAGTGGGTCCGAGAGGGTGAGCCGCAGGTCGGGGGACGTGTGGTGTCATGGGTTCGTGCGGCGTCGTGGGAATCACGTGTGGCTATGGTAGAAACTTGATGCTCGCCGCATTTAAGGTGGCCCACATGTCATGCACACAAAGGCAGAGGGGCGGTGCGGCTGAGAGGGGTGAGGCGCACGTAGGGGGTCGTGGTGCCGTGGTTTGGAGCGGCATGGTGGGAATCACGAGTGGTAGTGGATGAAACGTGATGGTCGCCATAGTTGAACTTCCATGGACAAGCTGTCATGTCTATGGACATATGCATTGCATACCGATCACTGGAAGGAGTAGTAGAGAAAGCTAGGTGGATAAATAGTTCCTTAAAGTCAAGCGGACCCATGCTACTACTTGTTCGAAAGACATGCACACCATCGAAATAGTCCATCTATATCAATATACATAGAGAGGGAATATTTTTTTACAAGAGAGGAAATAGTTCATCCATCCATAATGCCCTGCTGCTGGTGCAGCATCTTCTTCTTCTTCTTCTTCTTCTTCTTCTTCTTCTTCTTCCTGTTCTCATTTTCTGTGGGAGACGGCTTCGCAACAAGCTCTCTGGACCTTGCAGCTATCTCGAAACACACACGGGCATCGAGAGCAGCATATTTTATCCACTCGGACGTCAAGGGATAATTCTCCATTCCAGATGACCTTAATGCCAGCGTCTCGTCACCCTTCTGAAGATTTGTTCCGAGCACAAAATTTTAGGGATGGTGTCGGTTTATCACAATCTTCTACATGAATTTTTATTCTGGTTTGTAGGTCAGCGATGCTTTTCAAATCCAGGTTGTATGGCTCCAACTTCTGTTTGTCCCCTGCGATGGCTGGCCCACAGAAGTATATGTTCTCCCGAGACAAGAAATCTTGAAGCTCACCTGGTATGGAGGGCGCGTGTATGACGTGGTACACCAAAACATCATCTTTGAGGCACAGCTGAAGGACAGCGGTGCATTGGATCTTCCCAGTGGCACGCTCTGTGTACTCTGCGTTGAGACCGATGACATTCATCTCCACCTTTTGGAGGGAGTTGGATACATTGTTGATCCACTTCCGAACAACCCTTGGGTGGTCGCTGACTGTGGCAACTATGCTCAACGAGCCTTCAACGTGGACATGTTGGACGCTAAAAACCTGCATCTCGATCTCTTTCACCATTTGGAACCGCTGGATAGGAGGGCTATGGTTTGGAGAATTAGGATTAGATGGCTAGTCTAACTAAAGAAGATGATTATTTATAGGGGCTTCGGAATTACTCCAAGAGGATGTGAAGTGGTTAAAACAATGTGAATGCAGTGTGGTTTGGATGCAAATGAAGATCAAGGAATAGTGGAAAAACTAAGGAAAATCGGTTCCCGATGGAGAAGTAAATGGGAGAAGTTATGCGCATGCATGAGGAGAGCTGCGGTGGTTTGACTGCTGCATGCAATGGATTGGACGGGCTCTTCGTTTGCCTTCTCTCTCTCCCACGCGCACAAAATGGACCACTCTTATGCTGCAGTTTATTGGCTGGAGTCTGGCTGCAGCTGCTCATGCGTACGCTAATTAATGTTGTGAATGCGGGGCATGGAGGGAAATGGGCACATGCAAAAGGGTGTATATGCAAACTAATTAGAGAAATACTAAAAGAAGTTATGTGCAGACCAAAGAGGACCAGAGGGAGTACTACTCATGTTCCTACTACGGTTAAGGAATATGCGGTTATCCTTAAAAAAGAAAAGCCCTTCTTCGCACTTCCGCATGCACGAGAATTTGGTTCTGCTCGCAATATGGATGATAGCTGGAGGATGAAGTGAACCCAGAGGCATGCTAGCACGGGAGTGTACTCATGTTCCTACTACTCCTACTAGTAGTAGTAGTACAAATGTGGTACACTTGATGGTCAAAATACTATTATTCATCCGGTCCTCACAGTGAAGTGACAAGACCCTGCGCCCGAGGTGACACCAGTCCAGGCGGCGTGTCCAGGTTACCAAAGTTAGCCTCACCTTGTGCACTGTGCAGTCACTGTCACCGCTGCTGTATAGCATGCCTCGCCTCGTCTCCCTCTCCCCTAGCACCACTCCATCTCCATCTCCATCTCCATCTCACCGGAGATCCTGAGGTCACTCTTCAATATCTCACTGTGCCCCCGCATACCCTCACCTCGCTCGCCTCCCACAGTAGCAGTATTCCCTCGCTGGCCACTCCAGCACTGACAGCCTTCTCCCCCGTAAATCAAGCCCTCCGAAACCCCACCTTCCAAACTCCACCATGGCCAAACGTGAATCGCGCAGGATCCATATGAGCCGCGATTGGAGCAATCTCGCCAGTGACGTCCTCGACCTCTGTTGTTCGTGTATGGATATGTTGAGCGCCCTGCGGCTGGCTGCATGCTCGAGGGGCATGCACACGGCCATCATCGAAGCGAGGCCAAAGCTTTTCAAGACACCCTGCTTGCTGCTATCTAGTCTTGCGAGATCGGCTCACCATGATACGGAGGCGTACATGATGCCCCTCAACTTCAATCCGATCTCCATTAGCCGAAACTTCTTTGCAGGTATGTAGTGGGTCGTCGTACATCATTTCCCTCGACTTCAATCCGATCACCATCACCCGAAACTTCTTGGCAGGTATGTATTAGGTCGGCATGAACTCCCACTGGATGGCTGCCTTCAGAGAAGACAATAAAAAGTTGGTGCTTGTGAACTTCCAGACCTCCCATGAGATTATCCTTCCTTTGTTGGATTATATAGAGTTTTACCATCACGGTCCTAGTCATCTAGATTACCACGTCAGTTGGACGGACCTTGTTTTGCAGAAGATTGTAATCTGCCAAGTGCCCACACGACATGCGAATTACGCAGACTTCAAGCTAATTGCCTTGTTAGACCGCGGACTCGCCTGTCTTTACGCCCATGCCTTCTTTAGCTGGAGACAACTCAGCTCGCAGTGGATCATCATCAAAGCTGATACACACTTCTGTGATGCTATTGAACACAATGGCATCATCTAAGCGATCGACGAAGCAGATGGCACCACATATTGCTAAGACGGCGCGTATAAGTTGTTTCCTTCTCATGTTAATGATGACACCTTGATACTGTTTGAACTTTTTGTGATGATTGGCATATCCCTGTTTGAGTAGAATTTGAGTAGAACTATGGCAATGTATTAGAGACGCCGGAAATCAGCTATATTTGGAATGTGTTAATTCATGTGATTGTGATCATGTCATTACAACCAATTTGTACCCCTAAATAATCAAACGGTTAGGAATATGTGGATACTCTCCTTATTTTACAGTAATCTATATACTACTACAAAATATGAGTGTGCATCAATGGCCATGTTGGTTTCCTCATTTTCATGATGTAGAAACATTCACCACACTGTTGGTTTCATGTAAATGTGCATATGGAGAACTCTATATTTGGAGGTAGTGAAATCCTATAATGCTTACCATGTGTACATACCTATATTCACCCTTCAGCAATCATTGGCTAGAATAATATCCTCACAAAAATTTTGCCCACAGAACATGAGTATATAACAATGCATGGTCTGTTAGTTACCATGAAGAATTTGTTTGTGAGGACAGAATATGATTCCATAACATGCATGACATGGTAGTTTCCTGTGAAAGAATTGATTGCGAGATAACATGAGTATTACCATGCATGGCACTTCTATATTTTGGAACCCAGTATACATTTCCCTGTATTTTCCTCCCAGTTCCAACAGGGACATATCAATGTTGTTTCTTGCATTATCCTACTCATACTCTAAACAACGCTGATCTTACATTAACAATGCCTATCCTTTCTGATATGATGCAGTGTCCCTACAATTACTTCCCTTTGTAATCACACCACCTTTGCCAAAAACAGGGAAGCACAACTGGTTCCTCGCTTGATCAGACGATGGCAAAAGACTGATGATCATTCGGACACATGAGTCGGAAAAGTTATATTGCAAAAACCCTACTGTATACAAGCACCGTGAAATACATGAGTATCCGGACAGTGGCTGTTACGTCTATGAGCAGGATACCAGCTTGTTGGGGCCTTCAGGATTTTTTAGTTGGAGGCAGGTAAACAGCCTTGGTTCACACTCTCTGTTTCTCGGACTCAATTATCCGATTAACCAGGAGATCACCGTTGGCAAGGACCTTGATGGCGGAGAGGCTCTGTTTGCTATGGAAAACTATGTCTACACGGGGAGCCCTAGGAGTTCGGGAGCAAACTCCCCTGATTGTCAACGATACAGCCTGCAGCCAAAAGAAGGTGAGAATGACAAAGTCATCTGGGTTAACTTTGATCCTTGGATGTCTCAATTACGACAGGCAGTGATGTGGTTCAAGCCTTCAGGTTGATAGGTAATTGGGCTATTGGGTCGTAAGGGTGGAGTACTGGTGTCTCCGGATCATTGGTCACTGAAGCGGGGCTGCAAATTATGATGGTGCTGGATCATCTCTTCAAATGACTTTGTTGTCTTTGCTGCTTGTTCTCGATGGGCAGTTCTTTCTTTTGTTATGCATATTCCTTGTCATTTGGTCATCCTCGTCTATATCACTCTTACTATGTAATAGTTGCCTCTGTTGAGAATGTCATTCTCATCTGTGTCACGAGAGTCTGAGCGCTGCAGATGGGTGCATTTTGGTGGTGTAGCAAGACTTCTTATGAACTATCATGTCTTGCTGTTTATGTCAGTAGTAGTCACTAGTCAGTGTTTGAATGTTGTATATATCGTTGTTTAGAACTGTTTATTGTCTCGAACTACTGGTGGGCTAAATGAGGGCAACACCATTCTCTAGTGTTCAAAGTGTATCTCCTTTTTTCAAGTTATATAATTTGAGCTCAGTGTCTTTTCGATTATGTACACTTGTTTGGGCCAGTGAGGTGTCGTTGAATATGGGCCGAGTAGTAACGCAATGCCAAACAGGTCAATCATGACTCTCAGGCCGGGCTCTCAAAATATCCTCAAAAAAAGGCCGGGCTCTCCAAAAAAGAAAGAATATGGACTCTTAGGCCGACATGTGGGCGCCACCGGTGTTTTCGTGTGCTTGCGCGCCGAGAGCATATTGGCCCGTGTTCAAAATTCAAGCTACCTTTTCATCCCCAATCTCCCGCCCTCCCCCACCTCTAGAATCCCGATTCCTACTCCAGTTCCCCCAAATCCCCCTCCTGTACTCCCTGTACTCAAGCTCACTATCATGTTGCTGGTCAACGCGGATCTCCGAGCTGGAGATCCTGAGGTCGGTCTTGCCTTCGGTCGCTGCGTGCTGTCGCTCAACGGTGGCATGGCAGCGCTTGACGACTAGTTTGTCGGCAAAGTGCTGATGGTAACCATCAATGGAGATCGGCCTCCCGTCTCGCCGGATGACCTTGTCAAAGCTCTTGGCATTGCGCACGGCATCCAAATAAGTGACCTGCTCGTCGAAGTCTGTCCGGCACCGGCTTATTTCTTCGTCAGGTTCCGGACAACTTTCGACTACAGTCGTGTGTTCAAATCTTCCCGGCGTCTGTTCTGCGATGGCGCTCTGGTGAGCTTTGATCGGTGGCACCCAGGATGGGGCTCGGTGCCCTCTGGGCTTGAGTTTTTAACAAAGCTTACCTTCCACGGCATGCCTCGACGTGCTTGGAACAGCGAGTCCATCAATGAGCTTATCAACGACCTTGGAGCTGAGCTCGTAAGCAGGTTTGTTCCTCCAGACAGCTAGGCTCTAACGGTTATGGTATGGATGAAGAAGTCGTCCACCATACCGAAGGTGATTGGTGTTGAGATACCGGTGCAAGAACCGGGGTTGTACTATTCGTCGCCACACAGGCCGCCGCGGACCATGTTAGGGATGTACCTATATCGAGTATTCGTGCATGTCGAAGAAGTGGTCAATCCATCAATCGAAGTCATGCCGCCGCCGCTGGTGCCAGGGTCCGTCGACGACGTCCATTACAGGAGTCAACGTTAGACTTTCCCCGTGTTGCTCGGAACGATGGATGGCACAGGGCCTACTCCATCGCACGGCGGAGGCCACTGCTTCTTTGGGAGAAGAGGCAGGGATGGCTGCCTGGATGTGCTCTATTTGAGGTAACAACTGAATCTTGTTAGATACTAGTTAAATCCGAGCTATGGGTGTGAAGCACTGATGTGCCAGTACATTTGATTGTGACATGTTCTAATTTTGTACCTGAACTTTTTTAGAAAGGGTTGTACGTCAATTTAATGTGCTAGCAGAACTTATTGTGTTGTCTGTCTGTTTTCTTTGCACAACATTCAAGGGATGAACCGTTATGTACGAGTTCATTGGTTTCAACATAGCCCTACCCGTAGCGATCCACTGCTTCCATCCTGATTGTGCCGCCTGCATGAAATTTTTTTATGCAAGTTCAGTGTGCTATGATGTTCTATATGACTGTGTCACCTATATAAGTTTTTACTGAGAATCAGCAATCCATATGGCTGAAAGATGTATTTACGAGCATCGACCCATGGGTCTCTCTCCCTCTCTCTCTCTCACACACACACAAGTGGGACCCGTTGAATTATTTCTTTGCTTGTGACAACTTTTAATTAGGTTCCACTATAATCTAACTTTTTTCTTAAGTTATTAGTTGAGCTTAGTGACTTCAAAAAGTTGTATAGAATCCTTGTTTGGGCCATTCCGGCGTTGTTGAATGTGGGCTGAGTAGCCATGTTAGGTTGTACTATACTACACAGGTTTTTTTTCAACATCAATAATGCAACTGGGCCGATAGTTGTACACAATATCCGGGTCAACTTGTTATTCTCCGCCCCGCTGGGCTGCAAACTTTCCTAGGAGGTATGCATTAGGCTTAACAAGAAAATGGACTTTAAGAAATAATAAATGGGATGTAATTATAATAACTAGGCAGTAGCTATAAAAAATGCACCAAACGCGTAATTAGTTTAAAAAATATATTATTTTTGTAATTTGAAAACTTTAATTTCATTACCTATTGCACGCGCAATATTTCGTTGGATTTTAACGTAATACAACTTTATTTTGAGATTATATTTAATCTGACTAGAAATTTTGGATAAAAATATTTCGGATCCCATTAAAATGTGGGATTTTTTTTTGAATTTTGTTATGAGCGGTTGGTTGAAATTATTAATCATTGTCCTAGCTAGAAAATGGGCTGTACTTTTAACAAACTGTAAATGGGCTATAGTAAATTCCATTAGAATTAAAAAATGGGTTGTACATTCTTACAAATCGCATATGGGCTATATGTTCTCTGCCACACACTTGTGGGCCTTCTAAGTTGACGTGTCCCCTAAAAAAACTAAGTTGACGCATCCCCTAAAGAAAACTAAATTGATGCGTATGCAATGCTTTGTCAACAACACACGGTCCTGGCAGCTGTGGCCGTTGGATATCCATCCAACGGATGTCGTGCTTCTTCTTCAATCTCGGATATTCTTGCTTCAGCCGCCCAAAAAAGGATTCCTCCCCTTGACATCTGGGTGCACCGTTTCGGAGGCTGACCTGTGGGCCTACTAAGTTGACGCGTACCAAGGGCTTTGTAAACTTAGTCAATATAAACGATTTTAGCTGCAGTGACCGTACGATGTCCATCCAACGGCCATAGTGCTTCTTCAACCTCTGGTCTTCTTGCTCCAGCCGCCCAAAGCAGTGTCGGTCGTGCCGCGTGCTCCTGCCTCCCGTGGCCGGCTGTGATGCCGCAGAGGCCTCACCGCCCCCTACTATTCCCACCTCTGGCCAGGCCATTCCTCAACTCACCCACACCTCATGTTATTCTGCGGCGACGACAGCCTCACACTGCAGCCGAACCAGTGAACTCTCGTACTCCTCTCCACGCGGGCTTCCACTGCCGCGTCTTACCCGGCTCCGCGTCGTCCCCTTCCTAGGCCTCGTCATCGTCCACCGGCCTGGTGCTCTCGGCGCGGCGTGGTGAACGTGGTCAAGGAACGTCTTCCATCAGACGTGGACTGTACGTGGAGAGGCTGGCAGCTGGGTCGACGACGGCAGCAAGGAAGTGCCTCCTTATTACGCGGAAAATAATGATTCCTCCACCTGACTGCAGGGACCCACCGAACGGGCCACCATATTTCGTGAAATAATGTTTCCCCCCTGGCTGCTGGGACCCACCGGACAGGCCACCGTATTGCGCGAAAAAATGTTCCCCCCGCTGTCAGCTCGGACCCACTGGAAGTGCCTCCTTATTATGCACAAAAAAATGAATACTCCCCTGCTGGTCGGGATCCACCTTGGTGGGGGGCTGACTTCCGGGCCTACTAAGTTGACGGGGACGGAGTGCTTTGTCAATTTAGTCAATATGAACGATTCTAGCTCTAGTGACCGTACGATGTCCATCCAACAGCCGTAGTGCTTCTTCAACCTATGGTCTTCTTGCTCCAGCCAACCAAAGCAGCGCCGGTCGTGCCGCATGCTCCTGCCTCCCGTGGCCGGCTGTGCTACCGCGGAGGCCTCACTGCCCCTACTATTCCCACCGCTGGCCAGGCCCTGCAGTGACGGCAGCCTCACACCGCAGCCGAACTAGTGAACCCTCGTACTCCTCTCTGCACGGGCTTCCACTGTCGCGTCTTCCCCGGCTCTGTGTCGTTCCCTTCCTAGGCCTCGCCGTCATCCACCGCCCTGGTGCTCTCGGCGCGGCATGGTCAACGTGGTCAAGGAACGACTTCCATCGGACCTGGACTGTACGTGGAGAGGCTGACAGCTGGTCCACGGCTGCATCAAGCAAGTGTCTCCTTATTACACGCAAAATAATTATTCCTCCACCTGACAGCGGGGACCCACCGGACGGGCCATCGTATTTCATGAAAAAAACGTTTCCCCCTGACTGCTGGGACCCACCAGCTACATCTTCGTACGCAAGGAAGTGCGTCCGGGCAAAAAAAAAAGATTCGGCCCCCTGACTGTTGGGACGCACCAGCTACATCTTCGCACACAAAGAAGTGCCCGACAGGCGGGACCCACCTGGTCGAAGCATACGTAGCGTTGTCATTCTGGTCGCGAACGTGTACATACATACTGGTCGATGTAGAGGCGCGCACGTGTCGTATTAGAGGCGTGCACATAGCATGTACACGTAAGTACAGCGGCCAGTGTGCAAGAAAGAAAATACGGCCACGTACGTACATACGGGCAGGGTCTCGAACGCCTACTCGCGCATATGTACGGTCAGTGCTCGTGTACATGGCTGGGCGGAACGGAGAAACTGCTTCATCATGTTCATGGGGAGCCAACCGGCTCGATCGGAACAGAATGCGTCGTCATGTTCATCGGGATGGCTTGGACGGAACAGCCGATGGAAACGACGCCTGGTGTATCGCAGAATGGAGGAAACGACCTTTTGTTCGACCGGCCACGGTCGAAACAGGATCCTGTTCATTGGGAGGGGTCTGGCGTACCGCAAACGGAGGAAACGGACCTCCTATGGTCGAAACGGGGTCCTGTTGATCGAGAGGGGTGTGGCGTACCGCAAAACGGAGGAAATGACTTGTGTTGGAGCGCTACAGTCGAAACAGGGGTCCTGTTCATCGGGAGGGGTGTGGCGTACCGCAAAACAGGACTCCACGGGATACTGTTCATCTCCAACGTCGACCCCCTCCAGCCTCCACGGGCTACTGTTCATCCACCGTCGACCTCCTCCAGCCTCCACCTGCGACTGTTCATCCACGGGCTCTTGTTCATCCACCCTCCACCGCACGCTACTCCACCGGCTACTGTTCAACCACCCCTCTCCACGGGCTCCTATTCAACCACCCCTCCACGGGCTACTGTTCATCCAACCCTCCATCGTCTACCGTTCATCTTGCCCTCCACGGGGTGGTCCTGTTGATCCAGCCCTCCACAGGGTCCTATTCATCCAGCCCCAACCGGCTCGATCGATCGGGGTCTTGTTCATCCAGAGGCAACACCACGAGGTCCTATTCATCCACCCCCACTGGGAACAGTTCATCCAAACCCCCCAACAACACTCACTGTTCATCCAGAGGAAGCATCGATCGGCTTCAGTTAGCAGTAGTAGCGAAGGAATCGCTCGATCGGGTTTAGTTAACAGCCATCGATCAATCGCTCGGATTCAGTAATGCGTAGCCTGCAGTGCAATCGCTCGGGTTCAGTTAGATCCCAACGCGTCGCACCCACGCGCGTGCGTGTACGAGAGAAACGCGCATCGCTAGGCCCCGACCACCCACCGTAACCGGGAACACCCCGATATTTTCCTCTCCCTCGCTTATACCACGGTTTTTTCCATCATGGACGGCCCAAAGAATGTCATGCAGCTGCATCTCCGACCCGCCCAGGATGAAGAACCCATTTTCTGTCATGATGTTTTGTCATAGAAGTAGGACCCCACCACATCTATGCTGATACCATAGAAGTGTCATAAGTATGACAGAAAAAAAATTGTTCGGCCCAAAATGTCACGGATGTGTCTTTTTTTGTAGTGGGAGGAAACATCGATTGTGCTAGTAAGTGTAAGTGCATCTAGTGCCACCCCTAGTTGGTTTTGGAGTATTGACGACAAACTTGGTTGAGGGACTAATGTGTTTGTGAGAATTGCAGGATAACACGGGTAGTAGTCCCTCATTGATTCGGTTTACCTACCAGAGATGACCCCTAAAAATGTGTGAAGACATTGAAGACAATGGTGGACTATGAAGAGATTCACATTGAAGACTATGACATGAGAAGACATCGCATGAAGACTATGAAATGTGAAGACATAGTTGTTTCGTAGTTTCCTTTTCTTCTTTGTTGAGTCATAGGAACCACCATACTGTTAAGTGGGGTCCAAGTGAACAAAGTCAGAGTGACTGAAATAATGCTCAACCAAATCCTAAGTCTTCAAGTGAAGACAATGAGAGCAAATCTTATCCAGAGGTGGATAAGTCAGCTTTACTTATAGCTCAAGTCAAGCCGCCGCGTGTGTTTGAAATCTGACCGTTGGACACGTGTCAGTTCCTTATTAACCCAGGGTCATTTCGGACAAATCAGGTCGGGTTGCCTCCTGGCTATAAATAGCCCACCCCCTACACCATAATTGGAGGCTGCTCAGAGTGAGTGCATGGCTTTTGTCGTTTGAGAGCAACCCACCTCCGAAGCCGTTGAGAGAGAAATCCTTGCGAGGACAAAGCCCTAAACATCCAGAGCCAAAGAGTGTTAGGCATCACTGAAGTCTTTCTGTCTGCGTGATCTGAAGACTTGTTACACTTGAGGACTGTGAATCCTCCAGCCGGTTAGGCGTCGCGTTCTGAGCATCCGAGAGTCATTGTGGATCGCCGGTGAACGAAGTCTGTGAAGGTTGGGAAGTCTCCCTTGAAGACTTACCAGAGTGATTGGGTGAGGGTTGTGTGTCCTTAGCTCAAGGGGAATAAGGTGAAGATGCGGTCTTCTATGTTGAATCCCAGCCTCCCTAACCAGACGTACAGTTGTCATAGCAACTGGAACTGGTCCAACAAATACCTGTCCTCACCAAGCAACTGGTTCTATCTCTTACCTCTCTTTACTTACTGTTTGTCTTTGTGAAGTCATTGACTGCTTGCATGATCTGATTGACTTCATTGTGTGAAGACTATTGTTGATTGGCTCCATCCTATCTTCCATCTTGATTCATACTACCTAGCTGCTGATAGTCTTCGTTCTTTCACTTCATTGCTTACTTGACTATGGCTTGTCTGGTCTAGTCTACCTTCCGCTGCATATCAATAGGTTCATTTCTATTGTTTGTCTTCAAAGCTGTTGTGTTTTGAAGACTCATAAAAATCACCTATTCACCCCCCTCTAGTCGATAACTAGCACTTTCAATTGGTATCAGAGCATGGTGCTCCCTTGTTCTGTGTGATTCGATTTAACCACCTGCAGTTTTAGCTATGTCGACTGCAGGGATAATCAAAGTCTCCGCTGCATGCCCTGTCTTCAATGGCACCGATTATCCCTACTGGAAGAATAAGATGCACATGCATCTTGAAGCCATTGATGTCGACCTCTGGTATGTCGTCAAGAACAGCGTTCCCGAGGCCGGTGAAGGCGTCACCCTTCTGATGTCAAGAAGTTCATTCAACTGGATTCTAATGCCAAGAACATCATCTGTGGTATTCTGACCAAAGGATAGTATGGTCGTGTGAGTGCTCTGGAAACTTCGAAGCTAGTCTGGGACTGGCTCTCCAAGGTCAATGAAGGTGTCTCAACCCAGAGAGACTCAAGGATCAGTGTTCTTCGCAACCGCTTCAAGAAAAATGATAATGAGAATGTTCAGCAAACGTTCGATCGCCTCACTAACATCACAAATGAGCTTCATGCACTCGGAGCGACTGAGATCACCAAGCATGAAATCGTCAAGACACTCTTGAGATCACTCGACAACTCATTTGACACCCTGGCCCTGATGATTCAAGAATGCCCTGACTTCAAAACCCTCGATCTTTCTGACATACTTGAGACACTCAACACACACGAGTTCCAGTTATCTGAGAAAAGAGATATCTATGGTCCCAGCTATGGCCGAACTCATCCTTCGAAGGCAAAGGTTGTTTCCTCATCTGAAGAAGAAAATGACTGTAGTTCTGAGGATCTTGGAGACATTGGAAAGGAACTTGCCATGCTAGTGAAGAAGTTCCAGAGGTTCCCCAAGAAGAAAGGCTCCAGACAGTCTTCAAGATCCAGCTCAAGAAATGATGAAGCTTCCTCTTGTGACTACAAGAAGATAACGTGCCACAAGTGCAAGAAACCTGGTCACCACATCTCTGAATGTCCTTAATGGGACAACGAGAATAATAATAATAATAAGAAGAAGAGCAAGGAATATGATTCTGATGACAAGAAGAAGAAGAAATTCCCAAAGTATTCTTCCAAGTCTTCGTCGAAGTCTTCATTACTCAAGAAGAGCTCATCCAGCAAGGCTCATGCATTTGTTGGCAAGGATATGGATTCAGAGGAGAAGTCTGCATCTGAGGAGGTGGAGATGGAGTCTCAAGAGGAATCCGATTCTGGCGTGGCAAGCCTGGCTTTAGCTTCAGCATATGTCGCCAAGTCCATCTTCGACATTGAAGACGATGGCCTCATCACCAATGCTGATGCTAATGAGGATGACTCCACACCCACCTACTGCTTCATGGCACGTGGTGCCATGGTAAACTCACGCGATGCTCACTATGAAACATCAAGTGAAGATGAATCTGAATGTGAATCTAAACCTAGCTATAAAACACATGCTAAAATTGCAACACAACAACAGTCTGCTATGGAACAAATTCAAAAACTGTTAGACAAAAGCGATGACCTGTTGGACACGGAAATGACTCCACTCAGTCCTTAATTGAAGATATTAAAAATCTTCATGTTAAGTATGAAAACTCGAAAGTCGTCATGAAACGCTCTCAACTACTAATTAAAATCTTTCATACGATTATCTTCAAAGGAAGCAAGAACTTGAGAACTTGGGAGAGGCTCATGAAGATCTTCGAAAGGAGAATGAGTCACTCCGCGCTCAACAGATCAGTTCAGCTCAGGAAGGATTTGAACCACCACGTCTAAAATGCCTTGAGCGTGATAACGCTATTGCTGGATGTTCTACTACTACTACTACTACTACTACTACTACTACTACTACTACTACTACTACTACTACTACTACTACTACTGTTACAATATCTTCAACTGCTGATGTGGTAACTAACCCCTCTACTGAGGATACCACTACTATTGCTGATGAGAATTCCACCTTGAAGATATTGCTTGAGACAGGAATGTACAGAAGTCTCAAAGGGCATCACACACTATGTGATGTCCTCAAGAAACAGATTCTAAACCGAAACCCTAGGAAAGAGGGTGTTGGGTTCGAGAGGAAAATGAATGTTGATGGTTCTTACTGGAAACCTGAGCAGTACCCCAAAACCACATGGGTTGCTGTAAAGGGACCTTTAGTGGATCCATCTACCTTATCTGGCTTCACTTGTGCTAACCCGATTATCATTGATGAATCCTTTGATGCAAACTATAAACTGCTTAAGAGTCAGAATGGTGAAGTGTTTGCCAAGCATATTGGTACTAACTGCAGGAACGGACCACCTTTGAAGAAGACCTGGGTGCCTAAGAGTTGTCTTGAAAATCTTTAGGTGAATGTCATCCCGACACCACCTAGGAAGAAGACAAACTCCAGACCAAAGGCTTCACATGGTCCAAAGGCTTCATACAGACAAAGGACTCACCAGAGTCACCCTAACACTAATGTTTTGTAGGGAAACCATACTCATGCCTGTGAATATGAGCGTGTTTCATCAAACCACCATGTTCATAGGACCAAGAACTATTCTGCCTACTCTTATGAGTATTATTCACCTCCTGCAAGACCATTTGCTAGGGCTCCAAAGCTAAAGTTCCCGGATGCTACACTTATACTAATTGCTTAGAAGCCACCCCTGAAGATGTGGGTGGTTAAGAAAACTTAACTCTCTTTTGCAGGGAAGGGTCTCCAACTGTAAATCAAGGGCGTCACATGCTATTGCTGGGCACCTAAAACATCTTGTGGGGTGCAAGATAAAATGCCCAAATGGTCTTACTATGTATTTTGTTTCTAAATCGCTTGCAAATTATCCTATCAAACCTAACCTGGATCTAAGCTTTCATAATCCACTTGCTCGCCAAATGGTTATGCTTTACAATACCCTTCGTGAAGCCTATCCCCCTAACTGCACTGTAGGGTATGACACCAGCAGCTTCAGAATGGATTATTGACAGTGGATGCACTAACCACATGACTGGCGATCGAAGTCTTCTCATGGACTCAACCTTACGTCCATCTGACAAGAGTCACATCACATTTGCTGACACTGGTAAAAGCAAGGTATTGGGTCTAGGTAGAGTTGAAATCTCAAAGGATCAACACATGGATAAAGTGATGCTTGTTGAATCCCTTGGTTTCAACTTAATTTCTATCTCAATGCTTTGTGACTACATGATTGTGATATTTGGAAAATATCGTTGCCCTGTTCTAATGGAATCTGACAAGTCTCTAGTCTTTGAAGGGTACCGAAAAGGTGGTCTGTACATGGTAGATTTCTCAGCAGGACCACAGTTAGTCGTATGTATTCTATCAAAAGCTTCAGAGTGCTGGCTCTGGCATCGGAGTCCAGGGCATGCTGGCATGAGGAACTTACGCACTCTCGCAAAGAAGAAGCATGTCGTAGGCATCGAGGGCGTCAAGTTCAAAAAGGATAATCTGTGTGGTGCCTGCGAAGCTGGGAAGATGACTATAGCCAAGCATCCCTCGAAGACAATCATGACGACATCACTTCCCTTCGAGCTGCTTCACATGGACCTATTTGGACCCACTCATTACTTCACTCTTACTACCACTGCTTGTCTCTATGGGTTCATCATTGTTGATGATTACTCTAGATATACCTGGGTGCATATAATTCTCTACAAGACTAAAGTGCAGGATGTCTTCAGACGATTTGCCAATCGTGCCATGACGAACTATGGCATAAAGATCAAGCACATCAGAAGTGACAACAACACAGAGTTCAAGAACACCGTCCTCAACACTTATCTTGATACATTGGGCATCACTGATGAGTTCTCAGCTCCATACACACCTTAGCAGAATGGCATCGCGGAACGCAAGAACAGAACACTCATTGAGATGGCTCGGACGATGCTTGATGAGTACAAGATTCCAAGGAAGTTCTGGCCTGAAGCTATTGATACTGCATGCCATGTCATCAACCATGTTTATCTTCACAAGCTTCTAAAGTAGACATCATATGAGCTACTGACTGGTAAGAAGCCAAACGTAAGCTACTTCAGAGTATTTGGTGCTAGGTGTTGGATCAAAGATCCTCATCACACTTCAAAATTTGCACCAAAAGCACATGAAGGTTTTATGCTTGGTTATAGAAAGGATTCACACTCCTACAGAGTCTTCAACCTCTTTCACTATAAAGTGGTTGAAACTGTGGATGTGCGGTTCGATGAAACTAACGGCTCGCAAAGAGAGCACCTGCCAAATGTGCTAGATGAAGAATCACCAAGTGAATCCATCAAGCTTATGGGTAGTGGAGAAATCATACCTTCAGAGGCACAGGCTAAAGAGGAACTTATCATTTCTGCACCAAATCAACACGAAGACTCTGCTCAG